>NW_026614026.1:0-76433 GCF_026230105.1 Diorhabda sublineata
TTAAAATCCATTGAAGCTCATTGAGGTCGATTATCACTTTGGTTTGATTGAGAATTTTCAAAGTCTATCTTCCTAATTTGAAGTCGAATTCCAACATTTCTTATATATTTGAGTGAGTTCGCATCTAACTTTGTCAGATATCGTTGATCAACATCCATTGGAGCCCATTGAGGTCGATTGTCACTTTGTGTGGATTGAAAATTTTCAAAGTCTATCTTCCCAATTTGAAGTCGAATTTCGACATTTCTTATGTATTTGAGTGAGTTTGCATTTAACTTTGTCAGATATCGTCGATCAACATCCATTGAAGCCCATTGAGATCGATTATCACTTTGTGTGGATTGAAAATTTTTAAAGTCTATCTTCCTAATTTGAAGTCGAATTTCAACATTTCTTATATATTTTAGTGAGTTTGCATCTATCTTTGTCAGATATCGTCGATTAACATCCATTGAAGCCCATTGAGGTCGATTATCACTTTGTGTTGATTGAAAATTTTCAAAGTTTATCTTCCTCATTTGAAGTCGAATTCCGACATTTCTTATGTATTTGAGTGAGTTTGCATTTAACTTTGTCAGATATCGTTGATTAAAATCCATTGAAGCTCATTGAGGTCGATTATCACTTTGTGTGGATTGAAAATTTTCAAAGTCTATCTTCCTAATTTGAAGTGGAATTCCAACATTTCCTATATATTTGAGTAAGTTTGCAATTAAATTTGTCAGATATCGTTGATTAAAATCCATTGAAGCTCATTGGGGTCGATTATCACTTTGGGTTGATTGAGAATTTTCAAAGTCTATCTTCCTAATTTGAAGTCGAATTCCAACATTTCTTATATATTTGAGTGAGTTCGCATCTAACTTTGTCAGATATCGTTGATCAACATCCATTGAAGCCCATTGAGGTCGATTGTCACTTTGTGTGGATTGAAAATTTTCAAAGTCTATCTTCCTAATTTGAAGTCGAATTCCGACATTTCTTATATATTTGAGTAAGTTTGCATCTAACTTTGTCAGATATCGTTGATTAACTTCCATTGAAGCCCATTGAGGTCGATTATCACTTTGTGTTGATTGAAAATTTTCAAAGTCTATCTTCCTAATTTGAAGTCGAATTTCGACATTTCTTATATATTTGAGTAAGTTTGCATTTAACGTTGTCAAATATCGTCGATTAACATCCATTGAAGCCCATTGAGGTCGATTGTCACTTTGTGTGGATTGAAAATTTTCAAAGTCTATCTTCCTAATTTGAAGTCGAATTTCAACGTTTCTTATATATTTGAGTGAGTTTGCATCTATCTTTGTCAGATATCGTCGATTAACATCCATTGAAGCCCATTGAGGTCGATTATCACTTTGTGTGGATTGAAAATTTTCAAAGTCTATCTTCCCAATTTGAAGTCGAATTTCGACATTTCTTATGTATTTGAGTGAGTTTGCATTTAACTTTGTCAGATATCGTCGATTAACATCCATTGAAGCCCATTGAGATCGATTATCACTTTGTGTGGATTGAAAATTTTTAAAGTCTATCTTCCTAATTTGAAGTCGAATTTCAACATTTCTTATATATTTGAGTGAGTTTGCATCTATCTTTGTCAGATATCGTCGATTAACATCCATTGAAGCCCATTGAGGTCGATTATCACTTTGTGTTGATTGAAAATTTTCAAAGTCTATCTTCCTAATTTGAAGTCGAATTCCGACATTTCTTATATATTTGAGTAAGTTTGCATCTAACTTTGTCAGATATCGTTGATTAACTTCCATTGAAGCCCATTGAGGTCGATTATCACTTTGTGTTGATTGAAAATTTTCAAAGTCTATCTTCCTAATTTGAAGTCGAATTTCAACGTTTCTTATATATTTGAGTGAGTTTGCATTTAACTTTGTCAGATATCGTTGATTAAAATCCATTGAAGCTCATTGAGGTCGATTATCACTTTGGGTTGATTGAGAATTTTCAAAGTCTATCTTCCTAATTTGAAGTCGAATTTCGACATTTCTTATATATTTGAGTAAGTTTGTATTTAACGTTGTCAAATATCGTCGATTAACATCCATTGAAACTCATTGAGGTCGATTGTCACTTTGTGTGGATTGAAAATTTTCAAAGTCTATCTTCCCAATTTGAAGTCGAATTCCGACATTTCTTATATATTTGAGTAAGTTTGCATCTAACTTTGTCAGATATCGTTGAATAAAATCCATTGAAGCTCATTGAGGTCGATTATCACTTTGTGTGGATTGAAAATTTTCAAAGTCTATCTTCCTAATTTGAAGTCGAATTCCAACATTTCCTATATATTTGAGTAAGTTTGCAATTAAATTTGTCAGATATCGTTGATTAAAATCCATTGAAGCTCATTGGGGTCGATTATCACTTTGGGTTGATTGAGAATTTTCAAAGTCTATCTTCCTAATTTGAAGTCGAATTCCAACATTTCTTATATATTTGAGTGAGTTCGCATCTAACTTTGTCAGATATCGTTGATCAACATCCATTGAAGCCCATTGAGGTCGATTGTCACTTTGTGTGGATTGAGAATTTTCAAAGTCTATCTTCCTAATTTGGAGTCGAATTCCGACATTTCTTATATATTTGAGTAAGTTTGCATCTAACTTTGTCAGATATCGTTGATTAACTTCCATTGAAGCCCATTGAGGTCGATTATCACTTTGTGTTGATTGAAAATTTTCAAAGTCTATCTTCCTAATTTGAAGTCGAATTTCGACATTTCTTATATATTTGAGTAAGTTTGCATTTAACGTTGTCAAATATCGTCGATTAACATCCATTGAAGCCCATTGAGGTCGATTGTCACTTTGTGTGGATTGAAAATTTTCAAAGTCTATCTTCCTAATTTGAAGTCGAATTTCAACGTTTCTTATATATTTGAGTGAGTTTGCATCTATCTTTGTCAGATATCGTCGATTAACATCCATTGAAGCCCATTGAGGTCGATTATCACTTTGTGTGGATTGAAAATTTTCAAAGTCTATCTTCCCAATTTGAAGTCGAATTTCGACATTTCTTATGTATTTGAGTGAGTTTGCATTTAACTTTGTCAGATATCGTCGATTAACATCCATTGAAGCCCATTGAGATCGATTATCACTTTGTGTGGATTGAAAATTTTTAAAGTCTATCTTCCTAATTTGAAGTCGAATTTCAACATTTCTTATATATTTGAGTGAGTTTGCATCTATCTTTGTCAGATATCGTCGATTAACATCCATTGAAGCCCATTGAGGTCGATTATCACTTTGTGTTGATTGAAAATTTTCAAAGTCTATCTTCCTAATTTGAAGTCGAATTCCGACATTTCTTATATATTTGAGTAAGTTTGCATCTAACTTTGTCAGATATCGTTGATTAACTTCCATTGAAGCCCATTGAGGTCGATTATCACTTTGTGTTGATTGAAAATTTTCAAAGTCTATCTTCCTAATTTGAAGTCGAATTTCAACGTTTCTTATATATTTGAGTGAGTTTGCATTTAACTTTGTCAGATATCGTTGATTAAAATCCATTGAAGCTCATTGAGGTCGATTATCACTTTGGGTTGATTGAGAATTTTCAAAGTCTATCTTCCTAATTTGAAGTCGAATTCCAACATTTCTTATATATTTGAGTGAGTTCGCATCTAACTTTGTCAGATATCGTTGATCAACATCCATTGAAGCCCATTGAGGTCGATTGTCACTTTGTGTGGATTGAAAATTTTCAAAGTCTATCTTCCCAATTTGAAGTCGAATTTCGACATTTCTTATGTATTTGAGTGAGTTTGCATTTAACTTTGTCAGATATCGTCGATCAACATCCATTGAAGCCCATTGAGATCGATTATCACTTTGTGTGGATTGAAAATTTTTAAAGTCTATCTTCCTAATTTGAAGTCGAATTTCAACATTTCTTATATATTTTAGTGAGTTTGCATCTATCTTTGTCAGATATCGTCGATTAACATCCATTGAAGCCCATTGAGGTCGATTATCACTTTGTGTTGATTGAAAATTTTCAAAGTTTATCTTCCTCATTTGAAGTCGAATTCCGACATTTCTTATGTATTTGAGTGAGTTTGCATTTAACTTTGTCAGATATCGTTGATTAAAATCCATTGAAGCTCATTGAGGTCGATTATCACTTTGTGTGGATTGAAAATTTTCAAAGTCTATCTTCCTAATTTGAAGTGGAATTCCAACATTTCCTATATATTTGAGTAAGTTTGCAATTAAATTTGTCAGATATCGTTGATTAAAATCCATTGAAGCTCATTGGGGTCGATTATCACTTTGGGTTGATTGAGAATTTTCAAAGTCTATCTTCCCAATTTGAAGTCGAATTCCGACATTTCTTATATATTTGAGTAAGTTTGCATCTAACTTTGTCAGATATCGTTGATTAACTTCCATTGAAGCCCATTGAGGTCGATTATCACTTTGTGTTGATTGAAAATTTTCAACGCCTATCTTCCTAATTTGGAGTCGAATTCCGACATTTCTTATATATTTGAGTAAGTTTGCATCTAACTTTGTCAGATATCGTTGATTAAAATCCATTGAAGCTCATTGAGGTCGATTATCACTTTGTGTGGATTGAAAATTTTCAACGCCTATCTTCCTAATTTGGAGTCGAATTTCGACATTTCTTATGTATTTGAAAGAGTTTGCATTTAACTTTGTCACATATCGTTGATTATCTTCCATTGAAGCCCATTGAGGTCGATTGTCACTTTGTGTTGATTGAACATTTTTAAAGTCTATCTTCCTAATTTGAAGTCGAATGTCGACATTTCTTATGTATTTGAGTGAGTTTGCATTTAACTTTGTCAGATATCGTTGATTAACTTCCATTGAAGCCCGTTGAGGTCGATTATCACTTTGTGTTAATTGAAAACTTTCAAAGTTTATCTTCCTAATTTGAAGTCGAATTCCAACATTTCTTATATATTTGAGTGAGTTTGCATCTTACTTTGTCAGATATCGTCGATTAACATCCATTGAAGCCCATTGAGATCGATTATCACTTTGTGTGGATTGAAAATTTTTAAAGTCTATGTTCCTAATTTGAAGTCGAATTTCAACATTTCTTATATATTTGATTGAGTTTGCATCTATCTTTGTCAGATATCGTCGATTAACATCCATTGAAGCCCATTGAGGTCGATTATCACTTTGTGTGGATTGAAAATTTTCAAAGTCTATCTTCCCAATTTGAAGTCGAATTTCGACATTTCTTATGTATTTGAGTGAGTTTGCATTTAACTTTGTCAGATATCGTCGATTAACATCCATCGAAGCCCATTGAGATCGATTGTCACTTTGTGGGGATTGAAAATTTTTAAAGTCTATCTTCCTAATTTGAAGTCGAATTTCAACATTTCTTATATATTTGAGTGAGTTTGCATCTATCTTTGTCAGATATCGTCGATTAACATCCATTGAAGCCCATTGAGGTCGATTATCACTTTGTGTTGATTGAAAATTTTCAATGTCTATCTTCCTCATTTGAAGTCGAATTTCGACATTTCTTATATATTTGAGTAAGTTTGCATTTAACGTTGTCAAATATCGTCGATTAACATCCATTGAAGCCCATTGAGGTCGATTGTCACTTTGTGTGGATTGAAAATTTTCAAAGTCTATCTTCCTAATTTGAAGTCGAATTCCGACATTTCTTATATATTTGAGTGAGTTTGCATCTAACTTTGTCAGATATCGTTGATTAAAATCCATTGAAGCTCATTGAGGTCGATTATCACTTTGTGTGGATTGAAAATTTTCAACGTCTATCTTCCTAATTTGGAGTCGAATTTCGACATTTCTTATGTATTTGAAAGAGTTTGCATTTAACTTTGTCAGATATCGTTGAATATCTTCCATTGAAGCCCATTGAGGTCGATTATCACTTTGTGTTGATTGAAAATTTTCAAAGTCTATCTTCCTAATTTGAAGTCGAATTCCAACATTTCTTATATATTTGAGTGAGTTTGCATCTAACTTTGTCAGATATCGTCGATTAACATCCATTGAAGCCCATTGAGATCGATTATCACTTTGTGTGGATTGAAAATTTTTAAAGTCTATCTTCCTAATTTGAAGACGAATTTCGACATTTCTTATGTATTTGAGTGAGTTCGCATCTAACTTTGTCAGATATCGTTGATTAACATCCATTGAAGCCCATTGAGGTCGATTATCACTTTGTGTTGATTGAAAATTTTCAAAGTCTATCTGCCTAATTTGAAGTCGAATTTCAACATCTCTTATATATTTGAGTGAGTTTGCATCTATCTTTGTCAGATATCGTCGATTAACATCCATTGAAGCCCATTGAGGTCGTTTTTCACTTTGTGTGGATTGAAAATTTTCAACATCTATCTTCCTAATTTGAAGTCAAATTTCGACATTTCTTATATATTTGAGTGAGTTTGCATCTAACATTGTCAGATATCGTTGATTAACATCCATTGAAGCCCATTGAGGTCGATTATCACTTTGTGTTGATCGAAAATTTTCAAAGTCTATCTTCCTAATTTGAAGTCGAATTCCAACATTTCTTATATATTTGAGTGAGTTCGCATCTAACTTTGTCAGATATCGTTGATTAACATCCATTGAAGCCCATTGAGGTCGATTGTCACTTTGTGTGGATTGAAAATTTTCAACGTCTATCTTCCTAATTTGAAGTCGAATTTCGACATTTCTTATGTATTTGAGTAAGTTTGCATTCAACTTTGTCAGATATCGTTGATTAACATCCATTGAAGCCCATTGAGGTCGATTATCACTTTGTATGGATTGAAAATTTTCAAAGTCTATCTTCCTAATTTAAAGTCGAATTCCGACATTTCTTATATATTTGAGTAAGTTTGCATCTAACTTTGTCAGATATCGTTGATTAACATCCATTGAAGCCCATTCACGTCGATTATCACTTTGTGTTGATTGAAAATTTCCAAAGTCTATCTTCCTAATTTGAAGACGAATTTCGACATTTCTTATGTATTTGAGTGAGTTCGCATCTAACTTTGTCAGATATCGTTGATTTACATCCATTGAAGCCCATTGAGGTCGATTGTCACTTTGTGTGGATTGAAAATTTTCAACGTCTATCTTCCTAATTTGAAGTCGAATTTCGACATTCCTTATGTATTTGAGTAAGTTTGCATCTAACTTTGTCAGATATCGTTGATTAACATCCATTGAAGCCCATTCACGTCGATTATCACTTTGTGTTGATTGAAAATTTCCAAAGTCTATCTTCCTAATTTAAAGACGAATTTCGACATTTCTTATGTATTTGAGTGAGTTCGCATCTAACTTTGTCAGATATCGTTGATTAACATCCATTGAAGCCCATTGAGGTCGATTATCACTTTGTGTTGATTGAAACTTTTCAAAGTCTATCTTCCTAATTTGAAGTCGAATTCCAACATTTCTTATATATTTGAGTGAGTTCGCATCTAACTTTGTCAGATATCGTTGATTAACATCCATTGAAGCCCATTGAGGTCGATTGTCACTTTGTGTGGATTGAAAATTTTCAACGTCTATCTTCCTAATTTGAAGTCGAATTCCGACATTTCTTATATATTTGAGTGAGTTCGCATCTAACTTTGTCAGATATCGTTGATTAAAATCCATTGAAGCTCATTGGGGTCGATTATCACTTTGGGTTGATTGAGAATTTTCAAAGTCTATCTTCCTAATTTGAAGTCGAATTCCAACATTTCTTATATATTTGAGTGAGTTCGCATCTAACTTTGTCAGATATCGTTGATCAACATCCATTGAAGCCCATTGAGGTCGATTATCACTTTGTGTTGATTGAAAATTTTCAAAGTCTATCTTCCTAATTTGAAGTCGAATTTCGACATTTCTTATATATTTGAGTAAGTTTGTATTTAACGTTGTCAAATATCGTCGATTAACATCCATTGAAGCTCATTGAGGTCGATTGTCACTTTGTGTGGATTGAAAATTTTCAAAGTCTATCTTCCTAATTTGAAGTCGAATTTCGACATTTCTTATATATTTGAGTAAGTTTGTATTTAACGTTGTCAAATATCGTCGATTAACATCCATTGAAGCTCATTGAGGTCGATTGTCACTTTGTGTGGATTGAAAATTTTCAAAGTCTATCTTCCTAATTTGGAGTCGAATTTCGACATTTCTTATGTATTTGAGTGATTTTGCATTTAACTTTGTCAGATATCGTTGATTAACTTCCATTGAAGCCCGTTGAGGTCGATTATCACTTTGTAATAATTGAAAACTTTCAAAGTTTATCTTCCTAATTTGAAGTCGAATTCCAACATTTCTTATATATTTGAGTGAGTTTGCATCTTACTTTGTTAGATATCGTCGATTAACATCCATTGAAGCCCATTGAGATCGATTATCACTTTGTGTGGATTGAAAATTTTTAAAGTCTATCTTCCTAATTTGAAGTCGAATTTCAACATTTCTTATATATTTGAGTGAGTTTGCATCTATCTTTGTCAGATATCGTAGATTAACATCCATTGAAGCCCATTGAGGTCGATTATCACTTTGTGTGGATTGAAAATTTTCAAAGTCTATCTTCCCAATTTGAAGTCGAATTTCGACATTTCTTATGTATTTGAGTGAGTTTGCATTTAACTTTGTCAGATATCGTCGATTAACATCCATCGAAGCCCATTGAGATCGATTATCACTTTGTGGGGATTGAAAATTTTTAAAGTCTATCTTCCTAATTTGAAGTCGAATTTCAACATTTCTTATATATTTGAGTGAGTTTGCATCTATCTTTGTCAGATATCGTTGATTAACTTCCATTGAAGCCCATTGAGGTCGATTATCACTTTGTGTTGATTGAAAATTTTCAAAGTCTATCTTCCTAATTTGAAGTCGAATTCCGACATTTCTTATATATTTGAGTAAGTTTGTATTTAACGTTGTCAAATATCGTCGATTAACATCCATTGAAGCTCATTGAGGTCGATTGTCACTTTGTGTGGATTGAAAATTTTCAAAGTCTATCTTCCTAATTTGGAGTCGAATTCCGACATTTCTTATATATTTGAGTAAGTTTGCATCTAACTTTGTCAGATATCGTTGATTAAAATCCATTGAAGCTCATTGAGGTCGATTATCACTTTGTGTGGATTGAAAATTTTCAACGCCTATCTTCCTAATTTGAAGTCGAATTTCGACATTTCTTATGTATTTGAGTGAGTTTGCATTTAACTTTGTCAGATATCGTTGATTAACTTCCATTGAAGCCCGTTGAGGTCGATTATCACTTTGTGTTAATTGAAAACTTTCAAAGTTTATCTTCCTAATTTGAAGTCGAATTCCAACATTTCTTATATATTTGAGTGAGTTTGCATCTTACTTTGTCAGATATCGTCGATTAACATCCATTGAAGCCCATTGAGATCGATTATCACTTTGTGTGGATTGAAAATTTTTAAAGTCTATCTTCCTAATTTGAAGTCGAATTTCAACATTTCTTATATATTTGAGTGAGTTTGCATCTATCTTTGTCAGATATCGTCGATTAACATCCATTGGAGCCCATTGAGGTCGATTATGACTTTGTGTTGATTGAAAATTTTCAATGTCTATCTTCCTCATTTGAAGTCGAATTCCGACATTTCTTATGTATTTGAGTTAGTTTGCATTTAACTTTGTCAGATATCGTTGATTAAAATCCATTGAAGCTCATTGAGGTCGATTATCACTTTGTGTGGATTGAAAATTTTCAAAGTCTATCTTCCTAATTTGAAGTCGAATTCCGACATTCCTTATATATTTGAGTAAGTTTGCATCTAACTTTGTCAGATATCGTTGATTAAAATCCATTGAAGCTCATTGAGGTCGATTATCACTTTGTGTGGATTGAAAATTTTCAACGTCTATCTTCCTAATTTGGAGTCGAATTTCGACATTTCTTATGTATTTGAAAGAGTTTGCATTTAACTTTGTCAGATATCGTTGATTATCTTCCATTGAAGCCCATTGAGGTCGATTATCACTTTGTGTTGATTGAAAATTTTCAAAGTCTATCTTCCTAATTTGAAGTCGAATTCCAACATTTCTTATATATTTGAGTGAGTTTGCATCTAACTTTGTCAGATATCGTCCATTAACATCCATTGAAGCCCATTGAGATCGATTATCACTTTGTGTGGATTGAAAATTTTTAAAGTCTATCTTCCTAATTTGAAGTCGAATTTCAACATCTCTTATATATTTGAGTGAGTTTCCATCTATCTTTGTCAGATATCGTCGATTAACATGCATTGAAGCCCATTGAGGTCGATTGTCACTTTGTGTGGATTGAAAATTTTCAACGTCTATCTTCCTAATTTGAAGTCGAATTCCGACATTTCTTATATATTTGAAAGAGTTTGCATTTAACTTTGTCAGATATCGTTGATTAACTTCCATTGAAGCCCATTGAGGTCGATTATCACTTTGTGTTGATTGAAAATTTTCAAAGTCTATCTTCCTAATTTGAAGTCGAATTTCGACATTTCTTATATATTTGAGTAAGTTTGCATTTAACGTTGTCAAATATCGTCGATTAACATCCATTGAAGCCCATTGAGGTCGATTGTCACTTTGTGTGGATTGAAAATTTTCAAAGTCTATCTTCCTAATTTGAAGTCGAATTCCAACATTTCTTATATATTTGAGTGAGTTTGCATCTAACTTTGTCAGATATCGTCGATTAACATCCATTGAAGCCCATTGAGATCGATTATCACTTTGTGTGGATTGAAAATTTTTAAAGTCTATCTTCCTAATTTGAAGACGAATTTCGACATTTCTTATGTATTTGAGTGAGTTCGCATCTAACTTTGTCAGATATCGTTGATTAACATCCATTGAAGCCCATTGAGGTCGATTATCACTTTGTGTTGATTGAAAATTTTCAAAGTCTATCTGCCTAATTTGAAGTCGAATTTCAACATCTCTTATATATTTGAGTGAGTTTGCATCTATCTTTGTCAGATATCGTCGATTAACATCCATTAAAGCCCATTGAGGTCGATTGTCACTTTGTGTGGATTGAAAATTTTCAACGTCTATCTTCCTGATTTGAAGTCGAATTTCAACATTTCTTATATATTTGAGTGAGTTCGCATCTAACTTTTTCAGATATCGTTGATTAACATCCATTGAAGCCCATTGAGGTCGATTATCACTTTGTGTTGATTGAAAATTTTCAAAGTCTATCTGCCTAATTTGAAGTCGAATTTCAACATCTCTTATATATTTGAGTGAGTTTGCATCTATCTTTGTCAGATATCGTCGATTAACATCCATTGAATCCCATTGAGGTCGATTTTCACTTTGTGTGGATTGAAAATTTTCAACGTCTATCTTCCTAATTTGGAGTCGAATTTCAACATTTCTTATATATTTGAGTGAGTTTGCATCTATCTTTGTCAGACATCGTCGATTAACATCCATTGAAGCCCATTGAGGTCGATTGTCACTTTGTGTGGATTGAAAATTTTCAACATCTATCTTCCTAATTTGAAGTCAAATTTCGACATTTCTTATATGTTTGAGTGAGTTTGCATCTAACATTGTCAGATATCGTTGATTAACATCCATTGAAGCCCATTGAGGTCGATTATCACTTTGTGTTGATCGAAAATTTTCAAAGTCTATCTTCCTAATTTGAAGTCGAATTCCAACATTTCTTATATATTTGAGTGAGTTCGCATCTAACTTTGTCAGATATCGTTGATTAACATCCATTGAAGCCCATTGAGGTCGATTGTCACTTCGTGTGGATTGAAAATTTTCAACGTCTATCTTCCTAATTTGAAGTCGAATTTTGACATTTCTTATGTATTTGAGTAAGTTTGCATTCAACTTTGTCAGATATCGTTGATTAACATCCATTGAAGCCCATTGAGGTCGATTATCACTTTGTATGGATTGAAAATTTTCAAAGTCTATCTTCCTAATTTAAAGTCGAATTCCGACATTTCTTATATATTTGAGTAAGTTTGCATCTAACTTTGTCAGATATCGTTGATTAACATCCATTGAAGCCCATTCACGTCGATTATCACTTTGTGTTCATTGAAAATTTTCAAAGTCTATCTGCCTAATTTGAAGTCGAATTTCAACATCTCTTATATATTTGAGTGAGTTTGCATCTATCTTTGTCAGATATCGTCGATTAACATCCATTGAAGCCCATTGAGGTCGATTGTCACTTTGTGTGGATTGAAAATTTTCAACGTCTATCTTCCTAATTTGAAGTCGAATTTCGACATTCCTCATGTATTTGAGTAAGTTTGCATTCAACTTTGTCAGATATCGTTGATTAACATCCATTGAAGCCCATTGAGGTCGATTATCACCTTGTGTGGATTGAAAATTTTCAAAGTCTATCTGCCTAATTTGAAGTCGAATTTCAACATCTCTTATATATTTGAGTGAGTTTGCATCTAACTTTGTCAGATATCGTTGATTAACATCCATTGAAGCCCATTGAGGTCGATTATCACTTTGTGTTGATTGAAAATTTTCAAAGTCTATCTGCCTAATTTGAAGTCGAATTTCAACATCTCTTATATATTTGAGTGAGTTTGCATCTATCTTTGTCAGATATCGTCGATTAACATCCATTGAAGCCCATTGAGGTCGATTGTCACTTTGTGTGGATTGAAAATTTTCAACGTCTATCTTCCTAATTTGAAGTCGAATTTCAACATTTCTTATATATTTGAGTGAGTTCGCATCTAACTTTGTCAGATATCGTTGATTAACATCCATTGAAGCCCATTGAGGTCGATTATCATTTTGTGTTGATTGAAAATTTTCAAAGTCTATCTGCCTAATTTGAAGTCGAATTTCAACATCTCTTATATATTTGAGTGAGTTTGCATCAATCTTTGTCAGATATCGTCGATTAACATCCATTGAAGCCCATTGAGGTCGATTTTCACTTTGTGTGGATTGAAAATTTTCAACGTCTATCTTCCTAATTTGAAGTCGAATTTCAACATTTCTTATATATTTGAGTGAGTTTGCATCTATCTTTGTCAGACATCGTCGATTAACATCCATTGAAGCCCATTGAGGTCGATTGTCACTTTGTGTGGATTGAAAATTTTCAACAACTATCTTCCTAATTTGAAGTCAAATTTCGACATTTCTTATACATTTGAGTGAGTTTGCATCTAACATTGTCAGATATCGTTGATTAACATCCATTGAAGCCCATTGAGGTCGATTATCACTTTGTGTTGATCGAAAATTTTCAAAGTCTATCTTCCTAATTTGAAGTCGAATTCCAACATTTCTTATATATTTGAGTGAGTTCGCATCTAGCTTTGTCAGATATCGTTGATTAACATCCATTGAAGCCCATTGAGGTCGATTGTCACTTTGTGTGGATTGAAAATTTTCAACGTCTATCTTCCTAATTTGAAGTCGAATTTCGACATTTCTTATGTATTTGAGTAAGTTTGCATTCAACTTTGTCAGATATCGTTGATTAACATCCATTGAAGCCCATTGAGGTCGATTATCACCTTGTGTGGATTGAAAATTTTCAAAGTCTATCTTCCTAATTTGAAGTCGAATTCCGACATTTCTTATATATTTGAGTAAGTTTGCATCTAACTTTGTCAGATATCGTTGATTAACATCCATTGAAGCCCATTGAGGTCGATTATCACTTTGTGTTGATTGAAAATTTTCAAAGTCTATCTGCCTAATTTGAAGTCGAATTTCAACATCTCTTATATATTTGAGTGAGTTTGCATCTATCTTTGTCAGATATCGTCGATTAACATCCATTGAAGCCCATTGAGGTCGATTGTCACTTTGTGTGGATTGAAAATTTTCAACGTCTATCTTCCTAATTTGAAGTCGAATTTCAACATTTCTTATATATTTGAGTGAGTTCGCATCTAACTTTGTCAGATATCGTTGATTAACATCCATTGAAGCCCATTGAGGTCGATTATCACTTTGTGTTGATTGAAAATTTTCAAAGTCTATCTGCCTAATTTGAAGTCGAATTTCAACATCTCTTATATATTTGAGTGAGTTTGCATCAATCTTTGTCAGATATCGTCGATTAACATCCATTGAAGCCCATTGAGGTCGATTTTCACTTTGTGTGGATTGAAAATTTTCAACGTCTATCTTCCTAATTTGAAGTCGAATTTCAACATTTCTTATATATTTGAGTGAGTTTGCATCTATCTTTGTCAGACATCGTCGATTAACATCCATTGAAGCCCATTGAGGTCGATTGTCACTTTGTGTGGATTGAAAATTTTCAACATCTATCTTCCTAATTTGAAGTCAAATTTCGACATTTCTTATATATTTGAGAGAGTTTGCATCTAACATTGTCAGATATCGTTGATTAACATCCATTGAAGCCCATTGAGGTCGATTATCACTTTGTGTTGATCGAAAATTTTCAAAGTCTATCTTCCTAATTTGAAGTCGAATTCCAACATTTCTTATATATTTGAGTGAGTTCGCATCTAGCTTTGTCAGATATCGTTGATTAACATCCATTGAAGCCCATTGAGGTCGATTGTCACTTTGTGTGGATTGAAAATTTTCAACGTCTATCTTCCTAATTTGAAGTCGAATTTCGACATTTCTTATGTATTTGAGTAAGTTTGCATTCAACTTTGTCAGATATCGTTGATTAACATCCATTGAAGCCCATTGAGGTCGATTATCACTTTGTGTGGATTGAAAATTTTCAAAGTCTATCTTCCTAATTTAAAGTCGAATTCCGACATTTCTTATATATTTGAGTAAGTTTGCATCTAACTTTGTCAGATATCGTTGATTAACATCCATTGGAGCCCATTCACGTCGATTATCACTTTGTGTTGATTGAAAATTTCCAAAGTCTATCTTCCTAATTTGAAGACGAATTTCGACATTTCTTATGTATTTGAGTGAGTTCGCATCTAACTTTGTCAGATATCGTTGATTAACATCCATTGAAGCCCATTGAGGTCGATTATCACTTTGTGTTGATTGAAAATTTTCAAAGTCTATCTGCCTAATTTGAAGTCGAATTTCAACATCTCTTATATATTTGAGTGAGTTTGCATCTATCTTTGTCAGATATCGTCGATTAACATCCATTAAAGCCCATTGAGGTCGATTGTCACTTTGTGTGGATTGAAAATTTTCAACGTCTATCTTCCTAATTTGAAGTCGAATTTCAACATTTCTTATATATTTGAGTGAGTTTGCATCAATCTTTGTCAGATATCGTCGATTAACATCCATTGAAGCCCATTGAGGTCGATTTTCACTTTGTGTGGATTGAAAATTTTCAACGTCTATCTTCCTAATTTGAAGTCGAATTTCAACATTTCTTATATATTTGAGTGAGTTTGCATCTATCTTTGTCAGACATCGTCGATTAACATCCATTGAAGCCCATTGAGGTCGATTGTCACTTTGTGTGGATTGAAAATTTTCAACATCTATCTTCCTAATTTGAAGTCAAATTTCGACATTTCTTATATATTTGAGTGAGTTTGCATCTAACATTGTCAGATATCGTTGATTAACATCCATTGAAGCCCATTGAGGTCGATTATCACTTTGTGTTGATCGAAAATTTTCAAAGTCTATCTTCCTAATTTGAAGTCGAATTCCAACATTTCTTATATATTTGAGTGAGTTCGCATCTAGCTTTGTCAGATATCGTTGATTAACATCCATTGAAGCCCATTGAGGTCGATTGTCACTTTGTGTGGATTGAAAATTTTCAACGTCTATCTTCCTAATTTGAAGTCGAATTTCGACATTTCTTATGTATTTGAGTAAGTTTGCATTCAACTTTGTCAGATATCGTTGATTAACATCCATTGAAGCCCATTGAGGTCGATTATCACTTTGTGTGGATTGAAAATTTTCAAAGTCTATCTTCCTAATTTAAAGTCGAATTCCGACATTTCTTATATATTTGAGTAAGTTTGCATCTAACTTTGTCAGATATCGTTGATTAACATCCATTGGAGCCCATTCACGTCGATTATCACTTTGTGTTGATTGAAAATTTCCAAAGTCTATCTTCCTAATTTGAAGTCGAATTCCGACATTTCTTATATATTTGAGTAAGTTTGCATCTAACTTTGTCAGATATCGTTGATTAACATCCATTGAAGCCCATTGAGGTCGATTATCACTTTGTGTTGATTGAAAATTTTCAAAGTCTATCTGCCTAATTTGAAGTCGAATTTCAACATCTCTTATATATTTGAGTGAGTTTGCATCTATCTTTGTCAGATATCGTCGATTAACATCCATTGAAGCCCATTGAGGTCGATTGTCACTTTGTGTGGATTGAAAATTTTCAACGTCTATCTTCCTAATTTGAAGTCGAATTTCAACATTTCTTATATATTTGAGTGAGTTCGCATCTAACTTTGTCAGATATCGTTGATTAACATCCATTGAAGCCCATTGAGGTCGATTATCACTTTGTGTTGATTGAAAATTTTCAAAGTCTATCTGCCTAATTTGAAGTCGAATTTCAACATCTCTTATATATTTGAGTGAGTTTGCATCAATCTTTGTCAGATATCGTCGATTAACATCCATTGAAGCCCATTGAGGTCGATTTTCACTTTGTGTGGATTGAAAATTTTCAACGTCTATCTTCCTAATTTGAAGTCGAATTTCAACATTTCTTATATATTTGAGTGAGTTTGCATCTATCTTTGTCAGACATCGTCGATTAACATCCATTGAAGCCCATTGAGGTCGATTGTCACTTTGTGTGGATTGAAAATTTTCAACATCTATCTTCCTAATTTGAAGTCAAATTTCGACATTTCTTATATATTTGAGTGAGTTTGCATCTAACATTGTCAGATATCGTTGATTAACATCCATTGAAGCCCATTGAGGTCGATTATCACTTTGTGTTGATCGAAAATTTTCAAAGTCTATCTTCCTAATTTGAAGTCGAATTCCAACATTTCTTATATATTTGAGTGAGTTCGCATCTAGCTTTGTCAGATATCGTTGATTAACATCCATTGAAGCCCATTGAGGTCGATTGTCACTTTGTGTGGATTGAAAATTTTCAACGTCTATCTTCCTAATTTGAAGTCGAATTTCGACATTTCTTATGTATTTGAGTAAGTTTGCATTCAACTTTGTCAGATATCGTTGATTAACATCCATTGAAGCCCATTGAGGTCGATTATCACTTTGTGTGGATTGAAAATTTTCAAAGTCTATCTTCCTAATTTAAAGTCGAATTCCGACATTTCTTATATATTTGAGTAAGTTTGCATCTAACTTTGTCAGATATCGTTGATTAACATCCATTGGAGCCCATTCACGTCGATTATCACTTTGTGTTGATTGAAAATTTCCAAAGTCTATCTTCCTAATTTGAAGACGAATTTCGACATTTCTTATGTATTTGAGTGAGTTCGCATCTAACTTTGTCAGATATCGTTGATTAACATCCATTGAAGCCCATTGAGGTCGATTATCACTTTGTGTTGATTGAAAATTTTCAAAGTCTATCTTCCTAATTTGAAGTCGAATTTCGACATTTCTTATGTATTTGAGTAAGTTTGCATTCAACTTTGTCAGATATCGTTGATTAACATCCATTGAAGCCCATTGAGGTCGATTATCACTTTGTGTGGATTGAAAATTTTCAAAGTCTATCTTCCTAATTTGAAGGCGAATTCCAACATTTCTCATATATTTGAATAAGTTTGCATTTAAATTTGTCAGATATCGTTGATTGAAATCCATTGAAGCTCATTGAGGTCGATTTTCACTTTGTGTGGATTGAAAATTTTCAAAGTCTATCTTCCTCATTTGAAGTCGAATTTCGACATTTCTTATATATTTGAGTAAGTTTGCATCTAACTTTGTCAGATATCGTTGATTAACATCCATTGAAGCCCATTGAGGTCGATTATCACTTTGTGTTGATTGAAAATTTTCAAAGTCTATCTTCCTAATTTGAAGTCGAATTCCGACATTTCTTATATATTTGAGTAAGTTTGCATCTAACTTTGTCAGATATCGTTGATTGAAATCCATTGAAGCTCATTGAGGTCGATTTTCACTTTGTGTGGATTGAAAATTTTCAAAGTTTATCTTCCTAATTTGAAGACGAATTTCGACATTTCTTATGTATTTGAGTGAGTTCGCATCTAACTTTGTCAGATATCGTTGATTAACATCCATTGAAGCCCATTGAGGTCGATTATCACTTTGTGTTGATTGAAAATTTTCAAAGTCTATCTTCCTAATTTGAAGTCGAATTTCGACATTTCTTATGTATTTGAGTAAGTTTGCATTCAACTTTGTCAGATATCGTTGATTAACATCCATTGAAGCCCATTGAGGTCGATTGTCACTTTGTGTGGATTGAAAATTTTCAAAGTCTATCTTCCTAATTTGAAGTCGAATTTCGACATTTCTTATATATTTGAGTGAGTTCGCATCTAACTTTGTCAGATATCGTTGATTAACATCCATTGAAGCCCATTGAGGTCGATTATCACTTTGTGTTGATCGAAAATTTTCAAAGTCTATCTTCCTAATTTGAAGTCGAATTCCAACATTTCTTATATATTTGAGTGAGTTCGCATTTAACTTTGTCAGATATCGTCGATTAACATCCATTGAAGCCCATTGAGGTCGATTGTCACTTTGTGTTGATTGAGAATTTTCAACGTCTATCTTCCTAATTTGAAGTCGAATTTCGACATTTCTTATATATTTGAGTGAGTTCGCATCTAACTTTGTCAGATATCGTCGATTAACCTCCATTGAAGCCCATTAACGTCGATTGTCACTTTGTGTGGATTGAAAATTTTCAAAGTCTATCTTCCTAATTTGAAGTCGAATTCCGACATTTCTTATGTATTTGAGTGAGTTTGCATTTAACTTTGTCAGATATCGTTGATTAACATCCATTGAAGCCCACTGAGGTCGATTATCACTTTTCGTTGATTGAAAATTTTCAAAGTCTATCTTCCTAATTTGAAGTCGAATTCCAACATTTCTTATATATATGAATAAGTTTGCATTTAAATTTGTCAGATATCGTTGATTAAAATCCATTGAAGCTCATTGAGGTCTATTATCACTTTGTGTGGATTGAAAATTTTCAAAGTGTATCGTCCTAATTTGAAGTCGAATTTCGACATTTCTTATATATTTGAGTGAATTTGCATCTAACTTTGTCGGATATCGTCGATTAACATCCATTGAAGCCCATTGAGGTCGATTATCACTTTGTGTGGATTGAAAATTTTCAAAGTCTATCTTCCTAATTTGAAGTCGAAATCCAACATTTCCTATATATTTGAGTAAGTTTGCAATTAAATTTGTCAGATATCGTTGATTAAAATCCATTGAAGCTCATTGAGGTCGATTATCACTTTGGGTTGATTGAGAATTTTCAAAGTCTATCTTCCTAATTTGAAGTCGAATTCCAACATTTCCTATATATTTGAGTGAGTTCGCATCTAACTTTTTCAGATATCGTTGATTAACATCCATTGAAGCCCAATGAGTTCGATTATCACTTTGTGTTGATTGAGAATTTTCAAAGTCTATCTTCCTAATTTGAAGTCGAATTCCAACATTTCTTATATATTTGAGTGAGTTCGCATCTAACATTGTCAGATATCGTTAATTAACATCCATTGAAGCCCATTGACGTCGATTGTCAATTTGTGTTGCTTGAGAATTTTCAAAGTCTATCTTCCTAATTTGAAGTCGAATTTCAACATTTCTTATATATTTGAGTAAGTTTGCATTCAAATTTGTCAGATATCGTTGATTAACTTCCATTGAAGCCCATTGAGGTCGATTGTCACTTTGTGTGGAATGAATATATTCAAAGTCTAACTTCCTAGTTTGAAGTCGAATTTCGACATTTCTTATATATTTGAGTGAATTTGCATCTAACTTTGTCGCATATCGTAGATTAACATCCATTGAAGCCCATTGAGGTCGATTATCACTTTGTGTGGATTGAAAATTTTCAAAATCTGTCTTCCTAATTTGAAGTCGAATTCCAACATTTCCTATATATTTGAGTAAGTTTGCAATTAAATTTGTCAGATATCGTTGATTAAAATCCATTGAAGCTCATTGAGGTCGATTACCACTTTGTGTTTATTGAGAATTTTCAAAGTCTACCTTCCTAATTTGAAGTCGAATTTCGACATTTCTTATATATTTGAGTGAATTTGCATCTAACTTTGTCGGATATCGTCGATTATCATCCATTGAAGCCCATTGAGGTCGATTATCACTTTGTGTGGATTGAAAATTTTCAGAGTCTATCTTCCTAATTTGAAGTCGAATTTCAACATTTCTTATATATTTCAGTAAGTTTGCATTCAAATTTGTCAGATATCGTTGATTAACATCCATTGAAGCCCTTTGAGGTCGATTGTCACTTTGTGTTGATTGAAAATTTTTAAAGTCTATCTTCCTAATTTGAAATCGAATTTCGACATTTCTTATATATTTGAGTAAGTTTGCATTCAAATTTGTCAGGTATCGTTGATTAACATCCATTGAAGCCCATTGAGGTCGATTGTCACTCTGTGTGGAATGAAAATTTTTAAAGTCTATCTTCCTAATTTGAAGTCGAATTTCAACATTTCTCATATATTTAAGTGAGTTTGCATCTATCTTTGTTAGATATCGTTGATTAACATCCATTGAAGCCCATTGAGGTCGATTGACACTTTGTGTTGATTGAAAATTTTCAAAGTCTATCTTCCTAATTTGAAGTCGAATTTCGACATTTCTTATATATTTGAGTAGGTGTGCATTTAAATTTGTCAGATATCGTTGATTAACATCCATTGAAGCCCATTGAGGTCGATTATCACTTTGTGTTGATCGAAAATTTTCAAAGTCTATCTTCCTAATTTGAAGTCGAATTTCAACATTTCTTATATATTTGAGTAAGTTTGCATTTAAATTTGTCAGATATCGTTGATTGAAATCCATTGAAGCTCATTGAGGTCGATTTTCACTTTGTGTGGATTGAAAATTTTCAAAGTCTATCTTCTTCATTTGAAGTCGAATTTCGACATTCCTTATATATTTGAGTGAGTACGCATCTAACTTTGTCAGATATCGTTGATTAACATCCATTGAAGCCCATTGAGGTCGATTATCACTTTGTGTTGATTGAAAATTTTCAAAGTCTATCTTCCTAATTTGAAGTCGAATTTCGACATTTCTTATGTATTTGAGTAAGTTTGCATTCAACTTTGTCAGATATCGTTGATTAACATCCATTGAAGCCCATTGAGGTCGATTATCACTTTGTGTGGATTGAAAATTTTCAAAGTCTATCTTCCTAATTTGAAGTCGAATTCCGACATTTCTTATATATTTGAGTAAGTTTGCATCTAACTTTGTCAGATATCCTTGATTAACATCCATTGAAGCCCATTGAGGTCGATTATCACTTTGTGTTGATTGAAAATTTTCAAAGTCTATCTTCCTAATTTGAAGTCGAATTCCGACATTTCTTATGTATTTGAGTAAGTTTGCATTCAACTTTGTCAGATATTGTTGATTAACATCCATTGAAGCCCATTGAGGTCGAATATCACTTTGTGTGGATTGAAAATTTTCAAAGTCTATCTTCCTAATTTGAAGTCGAATTCCAACATTTCTTATATATTTGAATAAGTTTGCATTTAAATTTGTCAGATATCGTTGATTGAAATCCATTGAAGCTCATTGAGGTCGATTTTCACTTTGTGTGGATTGAAAATTTTCAAAGTTTATCTTCCTAATTTGAAGTCGAATTTCGACATTTCTTATATATTTGAGTAAGTTTGCATCTAACTTTGTCAGATATCGTTGATTAACATCCATTGAAGCCCATTCACGTCGATTATCACTTTGTGTTGATTGAAAATTTTCAAAGTCTATCTTCCTAATTTGAAGTTGAATTCCGACATTTCTTATGTATTTGAGTAAGTTTGCATTCAAATTTGTCAGATATTGTTGATTAACATCCATTGAAGCCCATTGAGGTCGAATATCACTTTGTGTGGATTGAAAATTTTCAAAGTCTATCTTCCTAATTTGAAGTCGAATTCCAACATTTCTTATATATTTGAATAAGTTTGCATTTAAATTTGTCAGATATCGTCGATTAACATCCATTGAAGCCCATTGAGGTCGATTGTCACTTTGTGTTGATTGAGAATTTTCAACGTCTATCTTCCTAATTTGAAGTCGAATTTCGACATTTCTTATATATTTGAGTGAGTTCGCATCTAACTTTGTCAGATATCGTCGATTAACCTCCATTGAAGCCCATTAACGTCGATTGTCACTTTGTGTGGATTGAAAATTTTCAAAGTCTATCTTCCTAATTTGAAGTCGAATTCCGACATTTCTTATGTATTTGAGTGAGTTTGCATTTAACTTTGTCAGATATCGTTGATTAACATCCATTGAAGCCCACTGAGGTCGATTATCACTTTGTGTTGATTGAAAATTTTCAAAGTCTATCTTCCTAATTTGAAGTCGAATTCCAACATTTCTTATATATATGAATAAGTTTGCATTTAAATTTGTCAGATATCGTTGATTAAAATCCATTGAAGCTCATTGAGGTCTATTATCACTTTGTGTGGATTGAAAATTTTCAAAGTGTATCGTCCTAATTTGAAGTCGAATTTCGACATTCCTTATATATTTGAGTGAATTTGCATCTAACTTTGTCGGATATCGTCGAATAACATCCATTGAAGCCCATTGAGGTCGATTATCACTTTGTGTGGATTGAAAATTTTCAAAGTCTATCTTCCTAATTTGAAGTCGAAATCCAACATTTCCTATATATTTGAGTAAGTTTGCAATTAAATTTGACAGATATCGTTGATTAAAATCCATTGAAGCTCATTGAGGTCGATTATCACTTTGGGTTGATTGAGAATTTTCAAAGTCTATCTTCCTAATTTGAAGTCGAATTCCAACATTTCCTATATATTTGAGTGAGTTCGCATCTAACTTTTTCAGATATCGTTGATTAACATCCATTGAAGCCCAATGAGTTCGATTATCACTTTGTGTTGATTGAGAATTTTCAAAGTCTATCTTCCTAATTTGAAGTCGAATTCCAACATTTCTTATATATTTGAGTGAGTTCGCATCTAACATTGTCAGATATCGTTAATTAACATCCATTGAAGCCCATTGACGTCGATTGTCAATTTGTGTTGCTTGAGAATTTTCAAAGTCTATCTTCCTAATTTGAAGTCGAATTTCAACATTTCTTATATATTTGAGTAAGTTTGCATTCAAATTTGTCAGATATCGTTGATTAACTTCCATTGAAGCCCATTGAGGTCGATTGTCACTTTGTGTGGAATGAATATATTCAAAGTCTAACTTCCTAGTTTGAAGTCGAATTTCGACATTTCTTATATATTTGAGTGAATTTGCATCTAACTTTGTCGCATATCGTAGATTAACATCCATTGAAGCCCATTGAGGTCGATTATCACTTTGTGTGGATTGAAAATTTTCAAAATCTGTCTTCCTAATTTGAAGTCGAATTCCAACATTTCCTATATATTTGAGTAAGTTTGCAATTAAATTTGTCAGATATCGTTGATTAAAATCCATTGAAGCTCATTGAGGTCGATTACCACTTTGTGTTTATTGAGAATTTTCAAAGTCTACCTTCCTAATTTGAAGTCGAATTTCGACATTTCTGATATATTTGAGTGAATTTGCATCTAACTTTGTCGGATATCGTCGATTATCATCCATTGAAGCCCATTGAGGTCGATTATCACTTTGTGTGGATTGAAAATTTTCAGAGTCTATCTTCCTAATTTGAAGTCGAATTTCAACATTTCTTATATATTTCAGTAAGTTTGCATTCAAATTTGTCAGATATCGTTGATTAACATCCATTGAAGCCCTTTGAGGTCGATTGTCACTTTGTGTTGATTGAAAATTTTTAAAGTCTATCTTCCTAATTTGAAATCGAATTTCGACATTTCTCATATATTTGAGTAAGTTTTCATCTAACTTTGTCAGATATTGTTGATTAACATCCATTGAAGCCCATTGAGGTCGATTATCAATTTTTGTTGATTGAAAATTTTCAAAGTCTATCTTCCTAATTTGAAGTCGAATTTCGACATTTCTTATATATTTGAGTAAGTTTGCATTCAAATTTGTCAGGTATCGTTGATTAACATCCATTGAAGCCCATTGAGGTCGATTGTCACTCTGTGTGGAATGAAAATTTTTAAAGTCTATCTTCCTAATTTGAAGTCGAATTTCAACATTTCTCATATATTTAAGTGAGTTTGCATCTATCTTTGTTAGATATCGTTGATTAACTTCCATTGAAGCCCATTGAGGTCGATTGACACTTTGTGTTGATTGAAAATTTTCAAAGTCTATCTTCCTAATTTGAAGTCGAATTTCGACATTTCTTATATATTTGAGTAGGTGTGCATTTAAATTTGTCAGATATCGTTGATTAACATCCATTGAAGCCCATTGAGGTCGATTATCACTTTGTGTTGATCGAAAATTTTCAAAGTCTATCTTCCTAATTTGAAGTCGAATTTCAACATTTCTTATATATTTGAGTAAGTTTGCATTTAAATTTGTCTGATATCGTTGATTAACATCCATTGACGCCCATTGAGGTCGATTGTCACTTTGTGTGGATTGAAAATTTTTAAAGTCTATCTTCCTAATTTGAAGTCGAATTTCGACATTTCTCATATATTTGAGTAAGTTCGCATTTTACTTTGTCATATATCGTCGATTCACATCCACTGAAGCCCATTGAGGTCGATTGTCACTTCGAGTTGATTGAAAATTTCCAAAGTCTATCTTCCTAATTTGAAGTCGAATTTCAACATTTCTTATATATTTGAGTAAGTTTGCATTTAAATTTGTCTGATATCGTTGATTAACATCCATTGAAGCCCTTTGAGGTCGATTGTCACTTTGTGTTGATTGAAAATTTTTAAAGTCTATCTTCCTAATTTGAAATCGAATTTCGACATTTCTCATATATTTGAGTAAGTTTTCATCTGACTTTGTCAGATATCGTTAATTAACATCCATTGAAGCCCATTGACGTCGATTGTCGATTTGTGTTGATTGAGAATTTTCAAAGTCTATCTTCCTAATTTGAAGTCGAATTTCAACATTTCTTATATATTTGAGTAAGTTTGCATTCAAATTTGTCAGATATCGTTGATTAACTTCCATTGAAGCCCATTGAGGTCGATTGTCACTTTGTGTGGAATGAATATTTTCAAAGTCTATCTTCCTAGTGTGAAGTCGAATTTCGACATTTCTTATATATTTGAGTGAATTTGCATCTAACTTTGTCGGATATCGTCGATTATCATCCATTGAAGCCCATTGAGGTCGATTATCACTTTGTGTGGATTGAAAATTTTCAGAGTCTATCTTCCTAATTTGAAGTCGAATTTCAACATTTCTTATATATTTCAGTAAGTTTGCATTCAAATTTGTCAGATATCGTTGATTAACATCCATTGAAGCCCTTTGAGGTCGATTGTCACTTTGTGTTGATTGAAAATTTTTAAAGTCTATCTTCCTAATTTGAAATCGAATTTCGACATTTCTCATATATTTGAGTAAGTTTTCATCTAACTTTGTCAGATATTGTTGATTAACATCCATTGAAGCCCATTCACGTCGATTATCACTTTGTGTTGATTGAAAATTTCCAAAGTCTATCTTCCTAATTTGAAGACGAATTTCGACATTTCTTATATATTTGAGTAAGTTTGCATTCAAATTTGTCAGGTATCGTTGATTAACATCCATTGAAGCCCATTGAGGTCGATTGTCACTCTGTGTGGAATGAAAATTTTTAAAGTCTATCTTCCTAATTTGAAGTCGAATTTCAACATTTCTCATATATTTAAGTGAGTTTGCATCTATCTTTGTTAGATATCGTTGATTAACATCCATTGAAGCCCATTGAGGTCGATTGACACTTTGTGTTGATTGAAAATTTTCAAAGTCTATCTTCCTAATTTGAAGTCGAATTTCGACATTTCTTATATATTTGAGTAGGTGTGCATTTAAATTTGTCAGATATCGTTGATTAACATCCATTGAAGCCCATTGAGGTCGATTATCACTTTGTGTTGATCGAAAATTTTCAAAGTCTATCTTCCTAATTTGAAGTCGAATTTCAACATTTCTTATATATTTGAGTAAGTTTGCATTTAAATTTGTCAGATATCGTTGATTGAAATCCATTGAAGCTCATTGAGGTCGATTTTCACTTTGTGTGGATTGAAAATTTTCAAAGTCTATCTTCCTCATTTGAAGTCGAATTTCGACATTCCTTATATATTTGAGTGAGTACGCATCTAACTTTGTCAGATATCGTTGATTAACATCCATTGAAGCCCATTGAGGTCGATTATCACTTTGTGTTGATTGAAAATTTTCAAAGTCTATCTTCCTAATTTGAAGTCGAATTTCGACATTTCTTATGTATTTGAGTAAGTTTGCATTCAACTTTGTCAGATATCGTTGATTAACATCCATTGAAGCCCATTGAGGTCGATTATCACTTTGTGTGGATTGAAAATTTTCAAAGTCTATCTTCCTAATTTGAAGTCGAATTCCGACATTTCTTATATATTTGAGTAAGTTTGCATCTAACTTTGTCAGATATCCTTGATTAACATCCATTGAAGCCCATTGAGGTCGATTATCACTTTGTGTTGATTGAAAATTTTCAAAGTCTATCTTCCTAATTTGAAGTCGAATTCCGACATTTCTTATGTATTTGAGTAAGTTTGCATTCAACTTTGTCAGATATTGTTGATTAACATCCATTGAAGCCCATTGAGGTCGAATATCACTTTGTGTGGATTGAAAATTTTCAAAGTCTATCTTCCTAATTTGAAGTCGAATTCCAACATTTCTTATATATTTGAATAAGTTTGCATTTAAATTTGTCAGATATCGTTGATTGAAATCCATTGAAGCTCATTGAGGTCGATTTTCACTTTGTGTGGATTGAAAATTTTCAAAGTTTATCTTCCTAATTTGAAGTCGAATTTCGACATTTCTTATATATTTGAGTAAGTTTGCATCTAACTTTGTCAGATATCGTTGATTAACATCCATTGAAGCCCATTCACGTCGATTATCACTTTGTGTTGATTGAAAATTTTCAAAGTCTATCTTCCTAATTTGAAGTTGAATTCCGACATTTCTTATGTATTTGAGTAAGTTTGCATTCAACTTTGTCAGATATTGTTGATTAACATCCATTGAAGCCCATTGAGGTCGAATATCACTTTGTGTGGATTGAAAATTTTCAAAGTCTATCTTCCTAATTTGAAGTCGAATTCCAACATTTCTTATATATTTGAATAAGTTTGCATTTAAATTTGTCAGATATCGTCGATTAACATCCATTGAAGCCCATTGAGGTCGATTGTCACTTTGTGTTGATTGAGAATTTTCAACGTCTATCTTCCTAATTTGAAGTCGAATTTCGACATTTCTTATATATTTGAGTGAGTTCGCATCTAACTTTGTCAGATATCGTCGATTAACCTCCATTGAAGCCCATTAACGTCGATTGTCACTTTGTGTGGATTGAAAATTTTCAAAGTCTATCTTCCTAATTTGAAGTCGAATTCCGACATTTCTTATGTATTTGAGTGAGTTTGCATTTAACTTTGTCAGATATCGTTGATTAACATCCATTGAAGCCCACTGAGGTCGATTATCACTTTGTGTTGATTGAAAATTTTCAAAGTCTATCTTCCTAATTTGAAGTCGAATTCCAACATTTCTTATATATATGAATAAGTTTGCATTTAAATTTGTCAGATATCGTTGATTAAAATCCATTGAAGCTCATTGAGGTCTATTATCACTTTGTGTGGATTGAAAATTTTCAAAGTGTATCGTCCTAATTTGAAGTCGAATTTCGACATTTCTTATATATTTGAGTGAATTTGCATCTAACTTTGTCGGATATCGTCGAATAACATCCATTGAAGCCCATTGAGGTCGATTATCACTTTGTGTGGATTGAAAATTTTCAAAGTCTATCTTCCTAATTTGAAGTC
Source organism: Diorhabda sublineata (assembly GCF_026230105.1). NCBI lineage: Eukaryota > Metazoa > Arthropoda > Insecta > Coleoptera > Chrysomelidae > Diorhabda > Diorhabda sublineata. Next base: position 28,163 of record NW_026614026.1, read on the forward strand.
GAAATCCAACATTTCCTATATATTTGAGTAAGTTTGCAATTAAATTTGACAGATATCGTTGATTAAAATCCATTGAAGCTCATTGAGGTCGATTATCACTTTGGGTTGATTGAGAATTTTCAAAGTCTATCTTCCTAATTTGAAGTCGAATTCCAACATTTCCTATATATTTGAGTGAGTTCGCATCTAACTTTTTCAGATATCGTTGATTAACATCCATTGAAGCCCAATGAGTTCGATTATCACTTTGTGTTGATTGAGAATTTTCAAAGTCTATCTTCCTAATTTGAAGTCGAATTCCAACATTTCTTATATATTTGAGTGAGTTCGCATCTAACATTGTCAGATATCGTTAATTAACATCCATTGAAGCCCATTGACGTCGATTGTCAATTTGTGTTGCTTGAGAATTTTCAAAGTCTATCTTCCTAATTTGAAGTCGAATTTCAACATTTCTTATATATTTGAGTAAGTTTGCATTCAAATTTGTCAGATATCGTTGATTAACTTCCATTGAAGCCCATTGAGGTCGATTGTCACTTTGTGTGGAATGAATATATTCAAAGTCTAACTTCCTAGTTTGAAGTCGAATTTCGACATTTCTTATATATTTGAGTGAATTTGCATCTAACTTTGTCGCATATCGTAGATTAACATCCATTGAAGCCCATTGAGGTCGATTATCACTTTGTGTGGATTGAAAATTTTCAAAATCTGTCTTCCTAATTTGAAGTCGAATTCCAACATTTCCTATATATTTGAGTAAGTTTGCAATTAAATTTGTCAGATATCGTTGATTAAAATCCATTGAAGCTCATTGAGGTCGATTACCACTTTGTGTTTATTGAGAATTTTCAAAGTCTACCTTCCTAATTTGAAGTCGAATTTCGACATTTCTTATATATTTGAGTGAATTTGCATCTAACTTTGTCGGATATCGTCGATTATCATCCATTGAAGCCCATTGAGGTCGATTATCACTTTGTGTGGATTGAAAATTTTCAGAGTCTATCTTCCTAATTTGAAGTCGAATTTCAACATTTCTTATATATTTCAGTAAGTTTGCATTCAAATTTGTCAGATATCGTTGATTAACATCCATTGAAGCCCTTTGAGGTCGATTGTCACTTTGTGTTGATTGAAAATTTTTAAAGTCTATCTTCCTAATTTGAAATCGAATTTCGACATTTCTCATATATTTGAGTAAGTTTTCATCTAACTTTGTCAGATATTGTTGATTAACATCCATTGAAGCCCATTGAGGTCGATTATCAATTTTTGTTGATTGAAAATTTTCAAAGTCTATCTTCCTAATTTGAAGTCGAATTTCGACATTTCTTATATATTTGAGTAAGTTTGCATTCAAATTTGTCAGGTATCGTTGATTAACATCCATTGAAGCCCATTGAGGTCGATTGTCACTCTGTGTGGAATGAAAATTTTTAAAGTCTATCTTCCTAATTTGAAGTCGAATTTCAACATTTCTCATATATTTAAGTGAGTTTGCATCTATCTTTGTTAGATATCGTTGATTAACTTCCATTGAAGCCCATTGAGGTCGATTGACACTTTGTGTTGATTGAAAATTTTCAAAGTCTATCTTCCTAATTTGAAGTCGAATTTCGACATTTCTTATATATTTGAGTAGGTGTGCATTTAAATTTGTCAGATATCGTTGATTAACATCCATTGAAGCCCATTGAGGTCGATTATCACTTTGTGTTGATCGAAAATTTTCAAAGTCTATCTTCCTAATTTGAAGTCGAATTTCAACATTTCTTATATATTTGAGTAAGTTTGCATTTAAATTTGTCTGATATCGTTGATTAACATCCATTGACGCCCATTGAGGTCGATTGTCACTTTGTGTGGATTGAAAATTTTCAAAGTCTATCTTCCTAATTTGAAGTCGAATTTCGACATTTCTCATATATTTGAGTAAGTTCGCATTTTACTTTGTCATATATCGTCGATTCACATCCACTGAAGCCCATTGAGGTCGATTGTCACTTCGAGTTGATTGAAAATTTCCAAAGTCTATCTTCCTAATTTGAAGTCGAATTTCAACATTTCTTATATATTTGAGTAAGTTTGCATTTAAATTTGTCTGATATCGTTGATTAACATCCATTGAAGCCCTTTGAGGTCGATTGTCACTTTGTGTTGATTGAAAATTTTTAAAGTCTATCTTCCTAATTTGAAATCGAATTTCGACATTTCTCATATATTTGAGTAAGTTTTCATCTGACTTTGTCAGATATCGTTAATTAACATCCATTGAAGCCCATTGACGTCGATTGTCGATTTGTGTTGATTGAGAATTTTCAAAGTCTATCTTCCTAATTTGAAGTCGAATTTCAACATTTCTTATATATTTGAGTAAGTTTGCATTCAAATTTGTCAGATATCGTTGATTAACTTCCATTGAAGCCCATTGAGGTCGATTGTCACTTTGTGTGGAATGAATATTTTCAAAGTCTATCTTCCTAGTGTGAAGTCGAATTTCGACATTTCTTATATATTTGAGTGAATTTGCATCTAACTTTGTCAGATATTGTTGATTAACATCCATTGAAGCCCATTCACGTCGATTATCACTTTGTGTTGATTGAAAATTTCCAAAGTCTATCTTCCTAATTTGAAGACGAATTTCGACATTTCTTATATATTTGAGTAAGTTTGCATTCAAATTTGTCAGGTATCGTTGATTAACATCCATTGAAGCCCATTGAGGTCGATTGTCACTCTGTGTGGAATGAAAATTTTTAAAGTCTATCTTCCTAATTTGAAGTCGAATTTCAACATTTCTCATATATTTAAGTGAGTTTGCATCTATCTTTGTTAGATATCGTTGATTAACATCCATTGAAGCCCATTGAGGTCGATTGACACTTTGTGTTGATTGAAAATTTTCAAAGTCTATCTTCCTAATTTGAAGTCGAATTTCGACATTTCTTATATATTTGAGTAGGTGTGCATTTAAATTTGTCAGATATCGTTGATTAACATCCATTGGAGCCCATTGAGGTCGATTATCACTTTGTGTTGATCGAAAATTTTCAAAGTCTATCTTCCTAATTTGAAGTCGAATTTCAACATTTCTTATATATTTGAGTAAGTTTGCATTTAAATTTGTCTGATATCGTTGATTAACATCCATTGACGCCCATTGAGGTCGATTATCACTTTGTGTGGATTGAAAATTTTCAAAGTCTATCTTCCTAATTTGAAGTCGAATTTCAACATTTCTTATATATTTGAGTAAGTTTGCATTTAAATTTGTCTGATATCGTTGATTAACATCCATTGAAGCCCTTTGAGGTCGATTGTCACTTTGTGTTGATTGAAAATTTTCAAAGTCTATCTTCCTAATTTGAAGTCGAATTTCGACATTTCTTATATATTTGAGTGAGTTCGCATATAACTTTGTCAGATATCGTCGATTAACATCCATTGAAGCCCTTTGAGGTCGATTGTCACTTTGTGTTGATTGAAAATTTTTAAAGTCTATCTTCCTAATTTGAAATCGAATTTCGACATTTCTCATATATTTGAGTAAGTTTTCATCTGACTTTGTCAGATATTGTTGATTAACATCCATTGAAGCCCATTGAGGTCGATTATCAATTTGTGTTGATTGAAAATTTTCAAAGTCTATCTTCCTAATTTGAAGTCGAATTTCGACATTTCTTATATATTTGAGTGAGTTCGCATATAACTTTGTCAGATATCGTCGATTAACATCCATTGAAGCCCTTTGAGGTCGATTGTCACTTTGTGTTGATTGAACATTTTTAAAGTCTATCTTGCTAATTTGAAGTCGAATTTCGACATTTCTCATATATTTGAGTAAGTTTTCATCTAACTTTGTCAGATATCATTGATTAACATCCATTGAAGCCCATTGAGGTCGATTATCACTTTTTGTTGATCGAAAATTTTCAAAGTCTATCTTCCTAATTTGAAGTCGAATTCCAACATTTCTTATATATTTGAGTGAGTTCGCATCTAACTTTGTCAGATATCATTAATTAACATCCATTGAAGCCCATTGACGTCGATTGTCAATTTGTGTTGATTGAGAATTTTCAAAGTCGCACTTCCTAATTTGAAGTCGAATTTCGACATTTCTTATATATTTGAGTAAGTGTGCATTCAAATTTGTCAGATATCGTTGATTAACTTCCATTGAAGCCCATTGAGGTCGATTGTCACTTTGTGTGGATTGAAAATTTTCAGAGTCTATCTTCCTAATTTGAAGTCGAATTTCAACATTTCTTATATATTTGAGTAATTTTGCATTTTACTTTGTCATATATCGTCGATTCACATCCACTGAAGCCCATTGAGGTCGATTGTCACTTCGAGTTGATTGAAAATTTTCAAAGCCTATCTTCCTAATTTGAAGTCGAATTTCGACATTTCTTATATATTTGAGTGAGTTCGCATATAACTTTGTCAGATATCGTCGATTAACATCCATTGAAGCCCTTTGAGGTCGATTGTCACTTTGTGTTGATTGAAAATTTTCAAAGTCTATCTGCCTAATTTGAAGTCGAATTTCAACATTTCTTATATATTTGAGTAAGTTTGCATTCAAATTTGTCAGATATCGTTGATTAACATCCATTGATGCCCATTGAGGTCGATTGTCACTTTGTGTGGAATGAAAATTTTCAAAGTCTATCTTCCTAATTTGAAGTCGAATTTCGACATTTCTTATGTATTTGAGTAAGTTTGCATTCAACTTTGTCAGATATCGTTGATTAACATCCATTGAAGCCCATTGAGGTCGATTATCACTTTGTGTGGATTGAAAATTTTCAAAGTCTATCTTCCTAATTTGAAGTCGAATTCCAACATTTCTTATATATTTGAATAAGTTTGCATTTAAATTTGTCAGATATCGTTGATTAACATCCATTGAAGCCCATTGAGGTCGATTATCACTTTGTGTTGATCGAAAATTTTCAAAGTCTATTTTCCTAATTTGAAGTCGAATTCCAACATTTCTTATATATTTGAGTGAGTTCGCATCTAACTTTGTCAGATATCGTCGATTAACATCCATTGAAGCCCATTGAGGTCGATTGTCACTTTGTGTTGATTGAGAATTTTCAACGTCTATCTTCCTAATTTGAAGTCGAATTTCGACATTTCTTATATATTTGAGTGAGTTCGCATCTAACTTTGTCAGATATCGTCGATTAACATCCATTGAAGCCCATTGACGTCGATTGTCACTTTGTGTGGATTGAAAATTTTCAAAGTCTATCTTCCTAATTTGAAGTCGAATTCCGACATTTCTTATATATTTGAATAAGTTTTCATTTAAATTTGTCAGATATCGTTGATTAAAATCCATTGAAGCTCATTGAGGTCGATTATCACTTTGTGTGGATTGAAAATTTTCAAAGTCTATCTTCCTAATTTGCAGTCGAATTTCAACATTTCTTATATATTTGAGTGAGTTTCCATCTATCTTTGTCAGATATCGTTGATTAACATCCATTGAAGCCCATTGAGGTCGATTATCACTTTGTGTGGATTGAAAATTTTCAAAGTCTATCTTCCTAATTTGCAGTCGAATTTCAACATTTCTTATATATTTGAATGAGTTCGCATCTAACTTTGTCAGATATCGTTGATTAACATCCATTGAAGCCCATTGAGGTCGATTGTCACTTTGTGTTGATTGAGAATTTTCAAAGTCTATCTTCCTAATTTGATGTCGAATTCCAACATTTCTAATATATTTGATTGAGTTCGCATCTAACTTTGTCAGATACCTTTGATTAACATCCATTGAAGCCCATTGAGGTCGATGGTCACTTTGTGTTGATTGAGAATTTTCAAAGTCTATCTTCCTAATTTGAAGTCGAATTCCAACATTTCTTATATATTTGAGTGAGTTCGCATCTAACTTTGTCAGATATCGTTGATTAACATCCATTGAAGCCCAATGAGTTCGATTATCACTTTGTGTTGATTGAGAATTTTCAAAGTCTATCTTCCTAATTTGAAATCGAATTCCAACATTTCCTATATATTTGAGTAAGTTTGCAATTAAATTTGTCAGATATCGTTGATTAAAATCCATTGAAGCTCATTGAGGTCGATTATCACTTTGTGTTTATTGAGAATTTTCAAAGTCTATCTTCCTAATTTGAAGTCGAATTTCGACATTTCTTATATATTTGAGTGAGTTTACATCTAACTTTGTCAGATATCGTCGATTTACATCCATTGAAGCCCTTTGAGGTCGATTGTCACTTTGTGTTGATTGAAAATTTTTAAAGTCTATCTTCCTAATTTGAAATCGAATTTCGACATTTCTCATATATTTGAGTAAGTTTTCATCTAACTTTGTCAGATATTGTTGATTAACATCCATTGAAGCCCATTGAGGTCGATTATCAATTTTTGTTGATTGAAAATTTTCAAAGTCTATCTTCCTAATTTGAAGTCGAATTTCGACATTTCTTATATATTTGAGTAAGTTTGCATTCAAATTTGTCAGGTATCGTTGATTAACATCCATTGAAGCCCATTGAGGTCGATTGTCACTCTGTGTGGAATGAAAATTTTTAAAGTCTATCTTCCTAATTTGAAGTCGAATTTCAACATTTCTTATATATTTAAGTGAGTTTGCATCTATCTTTGTTAGATATCGTTGATTAACATCCATTGAAGCCCATTGAGGTCGATTGACACTTTGTGTTGATTGAAAATTTTCAAAGTCTATCTTCCTCATTTGAAGTCGAATTTCGACATTTCTTATATATTTGAGTAAGTTTGCATTCAAATTTGTCAGGTATCGTTGATTAACATCCATTGAAGCCCATTGAGGTCGATTGTCACTCTGTGTGGAATGAAAATTTTTAAAGTCTATCTTCCTAATTTGAAGTCGAATTTCAACATTTCTTATATATTTAAGTGAGTTTGCATCTATCTTTGTTAGATATCGTTGATTAACATCCATTGAAGCCCATTGAGGTCGATTGACACTTTGGGTTGATTGAAAATTTTCAAAGTCTATCTTCCTAATTTGAAGTCGAATTTCGACATTTCTTATATATTTGAGTAGGTGTGCATTTAAATTTGTCAGATATCGTTGATTAACATCCATTGAAGCCCATTGAGGTCGATTATCACTTTGTGTTGATCGAAAATTTTCAAAGTCTATCTTCCTAATTTGAAGTCGAATTTCAACATTTCTTATATATTTGAGTAAGTTTGCATTTAAATTTGTCTGATATCGTTGATTAACATCCATTGACGCCCATTGAGGTCGATTATCACTTTGTGTGGATTGAAAATTTTCAAAGTCTATCTTCCTAATTTGAAGTCGAATTTCGACATTTCTTATATATTTGAGTAAGTTTGCATTTAAATTTGTCTGATATCGTTGATTAACATCCATTGACGCCCATTGAGGTCGATTGTCACTTTGTGTGGATTGAAAATTTTCAAAGTCTATCTTCCTAATTTGAAGTCGAATTTCGACATTTCTTATATATTTGAGTAAGTTCGCATTTTACTTTGTCATATATCGTCGATTCACATCCACTGAAGCCCATTGAGGTCGATTGTCACTTCGAGTTGATTGAAAATTTTCAAAGTCTATCTTCCTAATTTGAAGTCGAATTTCGACATTTCTTATATATTTGAGTGAGTTTACATCTAACTTTGTCAGATATCGTCGATTTACATCCATTGAAGCCCTTTGAGGTCGATTGTCACTTTGTGTTGATTGAAAATTTTTAAAGTCTATCTTCCCAATTTGAAGTCGAATTTCGACATTTCTTATATATTTGAGTAAGTTTGCATTCAAATTTGTCAGGTATCGTTGATTAACATCCATTGAAGCCCATTGAGGTCGATTGTCACTTTGTGTGGATTGAAAATTTTCAAAGTCTATCTTCCTAATTTGAAGTCGAATTTCGACATTTCTTATATATTTGAGTAAGTTCGCATTTTACTTTGTCATATATCGTCGATTCACATCCACTGAAGCCCATTGAGGTCGATTGTCACTTCGAGTTGATTGAAAATTTTTAAAGTCTATCTTCCCAATTTGAAGTCGAATTTCGACATTTCTTATATATTTGAGTAAGTTTGCATTCAAATTTGTCTGATATCGTTGATTTACATCCATTGACGCCCATTGAGGTCGATTGTCACTTTGTGTGGATTGAAAATTTTCAAAGTCTATCTTCCTAATTTGAAGTCGAATTTCGACATTTCTTATATATTTGAGTAAGTTCGCATTTTACTTTGTCATATATCGTCGATTCACATCCACTGAAGCCCATTGAGGTCGATTGTCACTTCGAGTTGATTGAAAATTTTTAAAGTCTATCTTCCCAATTTGAAGTCGAATTTCGACATTTCTTATATATTTGAGTAAGTTTGCATTCAAATTTGTCAGGTATCGTTGATTAACATCCATTGAAGCCCTTTGAGGTCGATTGTCACTTTGTGTTGATTGAAAATTTTCAAAGTCTATCTTCCCAATTTGAAATCGAATTTTGACATTTCTCATATATTTGAGTAAGTTTTCATCTAACTTTGTCAGATATTGTTGATTAACATCCATTGAAGCCCATTGAGGTCGATTATCAATTTTTGTTGATTGAAAATTTTCAAAGTCTATCTTCCTAATTTGAAGTCGAATTTCGACATTTCTTATATATTTGAGTAAGTTTGCATTCAAATTTGTCAGGTATCGTTGATTAACATCCATTGAAGCCCATTGAGGTCGATTGTCACTCTGTGTGGAATGAAAATTTTTAAAGTCTATCTTCCTAATTTGAAGTCGAATTTCAACATTTCTTATATATTTAAGTGAGTTTGCATCTATCTTTGTTAGATATCGTTGATTAACATCCATTGAAGCCCATTGAGGTCGATTGACACTTTGTGTTGATTGAAAATTTTCAAAGTCTATCTTCCTAATTTGAAGTCGAATTTCGACATTTCTTATATATTTGAGTAGGTGTGCATTTAAATTTGTCAGATATCGTTGATTAACATCCATTGAAGCCCATTGAGGTCGATTATCACTTTGTGTTGATCGAAAATTTTCAAAGTCTATCTTCCTAATTTGAAGTCGAATTTCAACATTTCTTATATATTTGAGTAAGTTTACATTTAAATTTGTCTGATATCGTTGATTAACATCCATTGACGCCCATTGAGGTCGATTATCACTTTGTGTGGATTGAAAATTTTCAAAGTCTATCTTCCTAATTTGAAGTCGAATTTCAACATTTCTTATATATTTGAGTAAGTTTGCATTTAAATTTGTCTGATATCGTTGATTAACATCCATTGACGCCCATTGAGGTCGATTGTCACTTTGTGTGGATTGAAAATTTTCAAAGTCTATCTTCCTAATTTGAAGTCGAATTTCGACATTTCTTATATATTTGAGTAAGTTCGCATTTTACTTTGTCATATATCGTCGATTCACATCCACTGAAGCCCATTGAGGTCGATTGTCACTTCGAGTTGATTGAAAATTTTCAAAGTCTATCTTCCTAATTTGAAGTCGAATTTCGACATTTCTTATATATTTGAGTAAGTTCGCATTTTACTTTGTCATATATCGTCGATTCACATCCACTGAAGCCCATTGAGGTCGATTGTCACTTCGAGTTGATTGAAAATTTTCAAAGTCTATCTTCCTAATTTGAAGTCGAATTTCGACATTTCTTATATATTTGAGTAAGTTCGCATTTTACTTTGTCATATATCGTCGATTCACATCCACTGAAGCCCATTGAGGTCGATTGTCACTTCGAGTTGATTGAAAATTTTTAAAGTCTATCTTCCCAATTTGAAGTCGAATTTCGACATTTCTTATATATTTGAGTAAGTTTGCATTCAAATTTGTCAGGTATCGTTGATTAACATCCATTGAAGCCCTTTGAGGTCGATTGTCACTTTGTGTTGATTGAAAATTTTCAAAGTCTATCCTCCCAATTTGAAATCGAATTTTGACATTTCTCATATATTTGAGTAAGTTTTCATCTAACTTTGTCAGATATTGTTGATTAACATCCATTGAAGCCCATTGAGGTCGATTATCAATTTTTGTTGATTGAAAATTTTCAAAGTCTATCTTCCTAATTTGAAGTCGAAATTCGACATTTCTTATATATTTGAGTAAGTTTGCATTCAAATTTGTCAGGTATCGTTGATTAACATCCATTGAAGCCCATTGAGGTCGATTGTCACTCTGTGTGGAATGAAAATTTTTAAAGTCTATCTTCCTAATTTGAAGTCGAATTTCAACATTTCTTATATATTTAAGTGAGTTTGCATCTATCTTTGTTAGATATCGTTGATTAACATCCATTGAAGCCCATTGAGGTCGATTGACACTTTGTGTTGATTGAAAATTTTCAAAGTCTATCTTCCTAATTTGAAGTCGAATTTCGACATTTCTTATATATTTGAGTAGGTGTGCATTTAAATTTGTCAGATATCGTTGATTAACATCCATTGAAGCCCATTGAGGTCGATTATCACTTTGTGTTGATCGAAAATTTTCAAAGTCTATCTTCCTAATTTGAAGTCGAATTTCAACATTTCTTATATATTTGAGTAAGTTTGCATTTAAATTTGTCTGATATCGTTGATTAACATCCATTGACGCCCATTGAGGTCGATTATCACTTTGTGTGGATTGAAAATTTTCAAAGTCTATCTTCCTAATTTGAAGTCGAATTTCAACATTTCTTATATATTTGAGTAAGTTTGCATTTAAATTTGTCTGATATCGTTGATTAACATCCATTGACGCCCATTGAGGTCGATTGTCACTTTGTGTGGATTGAAAATTTTCAAAGTCTATCTTCCTAATTTGAAGTCGAATTTCGACATTTCTTATATATTTGAGTAAGTTCGCATTTTACTTTGTCATATATCGTCGATTCACATCCACTGAAGCCCATTGAGGTCGATTGTCACTTCGAGTTGATTGAAAATTTTCAAAGTCTATCTTCCTAATTTGAAGTCGAATTTCGACATTTCTTATATATTTGAGTAAGTTCGCATTTTACTTTGTCATATATCGTCGATTCACATCCACTGAAGCCCATTGAGGTCGATTGTCACTTCGAGTTGATTGAAAATTTTCAAAGTCTATCTTCCTAATTTGAAGTCGAATTTCGACATTTCTTATATATTTGAGTGAGTTTACATCTAACTTTGTCAGATATCGTCGATTTACATCCATTGAAGCCCTTTGAGGTCGATTGTCACTTTGTGTTGATTGAAAATTTTTAAAGTCTATCTTCCTAATTTGAAATCGAATTTCGACATTTCTCATATATTTGAGTAAGTTTTCATCTAACTTTGTCAGATATTGTTGATTAACATCCATTGAAGCCCATTGAGGTCGATTATCAATTTTTGTTGATTGAAAATTTTCAAAGTCTATCTTCCTAGTTTGAAGTCGAATTTCGACATTTCTTATATATTTGAGTGAATTTGCATCTAACTTTGTCGGATATCGTCGATTAACATCCATTGAAGCCCATTGAGGTCGATTATCACTTTGTGTGGATTGAAAATTTTCAAAGTCTATCTTCCCAATTTGAAATCGAATTTCGACATTTCTCATATATTTGAGTAAGTTTTCATCTAACTTTGTCAGATATTGTTGATTAACATCCATTGAAGCCCATTGAGGTCGATTATCAATTTTTGTTGATTGAAAATTTTCAAAGTCTATCTTCCTAGTTTGAAGTCGAATTTCGACATTTCTTATATATTTGAGTGAATTTGCATCTAACTTTGTCGGATATCGTCGATTAACATCCATTGAAGCCCATTGAGGTCGATTATCACTTTGTGTGGACTGAAAATTTTCAAAGTCTATCTTCCTAACTTGAAGTCGAATTCCAACATTTCCTATATATTTGAGTAAGTTTGCAATTAAATTTGTCAGATATCGTTGATTAAAATCCATTGAAGCTCATTGAGGTCGATTATCACTTTGTGTTTATTGAGAATTTTCAAAGTCTATCTTCCTAATTTGAAGTCGAATTTCGACATTTCTTATATATTTGAGTGAGTTTACATCTAACTTTGTCAGATATCGTCGATTTACATCCATTGAAGCCCTTTGAGGTCGATTGTCACTTTGTGTTGATTGAAAATTTTTAAAGTCTATCTTCCTAATTTGAAATCGAATTTCGACATTTCTCATATATTTGAGTAAGTTTTCATCTAACTTTGTCAGATATTGTTGATTAACATCCATTGAAGCCCATTGAGGTCGATTATCACTTTGTGTGGACTGAAAATTTTCAAAGTCTATCTTCCTAACTTGAAGTCGAATTCCAACATTTCCTATATATTTGAGTAAGTTTGCAATTAAATTTGTCAGATATCGTTGATTAAAATCCATTGAAGCTCATTGAGGTCGATTATCACTTTGTGTTTATTGAGAATTTTCAAAGTCTATCTTCCTAATTTGAAGTCGAATTTCGACATTTCTTATATATTTGAGTGAGTTTACATCTAACTTTGTCAGATATCGTCGATTTACATCCATTGAAGCCCTTTGAGGTCGATTGTCACTTTGTGTTGATTGAAAATTTTTAAAGTCTATCTTCCTAATTTGAAATCGAATTTCGACATTTCTCATATATTTGAGTAAGTTTTCATCTAACTTTGTCAGATATTGTTGATTAACATCCATTGAAGCCCATTGAGGTCGATTATCACTTTGTGTGGACTGAAAATTTTCAAAGTCTATCTTCCTAACTTGAAGTCGAATTCCAACATTTCCTATATATTTGAGTAAGTTTGCAATTAAATTTGTCAGATATCGTTGATTAAAATCCATTGAAGCTCATTGAGGTCGATTATCACTTTGTGTTTATTGAGAATTTTCAAAGTCTATCTTCCTAATTTGAAGTCGAATTTCGACATTTCTTATATATTTGAGTGAGTTTACATCTAACTTTGTCAGATATCGTCGATTTACATCCATTGAAGCCCTTTGAGGTCGATTGTCACTTTGTGTTGATTGAAAATTTTTAAAGTCTATCTTCCTAATTTGAAATCGAATTTCGACATTTCTCATATATTTGAGTAAGTTTTCATCTAACTTTGTCAGATATTGTTGATTAACATCCATTGAAGCCCATTGAGGTCGATTATCAATTTTTGTTGATTGAAAATTTTCAAAGTCTATCTTCCTAATTTGAAGTCGAATTTCGACATTTCTTATATATTTGAGTAAGTTTGCATTCAAATTTGTCAGGTATCGTTGATTATCATCCATTGAAGCCCATTGAGGTCGATTGTCACTCTGTGTGGAATGAAAATTTTTAAAGTCTATCTTCCTAATTTGAAGTCGAATTTCAACATTTCTTATATATTTAAGTGAGTTTGCATCTATCTTTGTTAGATATCGTTGATTAACATCCATTGAAGCCCATTGAGGTCGATTGACACTTTGTGTTGATTGAAAATTTTCAAAGTCTATCTTCCTAATTTGAAGTCGAATTTCAACATTTCTTATATATTTGAGTAAGTTTGCATTTAAATTTGTCTGATATCGTTGATTAACATCCATTGACGCCCATTGAGGTCGATTGTCACTTTGTGTGGATTGAAAATTTTCAAAGTCTATCTTCCTAATTTGAAGTCGAATTTCGACATTTCTTATATATTTGAGTAAGTTCGCATTTTACTTTGTCATATATCGTCGATTCACATCCACTGAAGCCCATTGAGGTCGATTGTCACTTCGAGTTGATTGAAAATTTTCAAAGTCTATCTTCCTAATTTGAAGTCGAATTTCGACATTTCTTATATATTTGAGTAAGTTCGCATTTTACTTTGTCATATATCGTCGATTCACATCCACTGAAGCCCATTGAGGTCGATTGTCACTTCGAGTTGATTGAAAATTTTCAAAGTCTATCTTCCTAATTTGAAGTCGAATTTCGACATTTCTTATATATTTGAGTAAGTTCGCATTTTACTTTGTCATATATCGTCGATTCACATCCACTGAAGCCCATTGAGGTCGATTGTCACTTCGAGTTGATTGAAAATTTTTAAAGTCTATCTTCCTAATTTGAAGTCGAATTTCGACATTTCTTATATATTTGAGTGAGTTTACATCTAACTTTGTCAGATATCGTCGATTTACATCCATTGAAGCCCTTTGAGGTCGATTGTCACTTTGTGTTGATTGAAAATTTTTAAAGTCTATCTTCCTAATTTGAAATCGAATTTCGACATTTCTCATATATTTGAGTAAGTTTTCATCTAACTTTGTCAGATATTGTTGATTAACATCCATTGAAGCCCATTGAGGTCGATTATCAATTTTTGTTGATTGAAAATTTTCAAAGTCTATCTTCCTAATTTGAAGTCGAATTTCGACATTTCTTATATATTTGAGTAAGTTTGCATTCAAATTTGTCAGGTATCGTTGATTAACATCCATTGAAGCCCATTGAGGTCGATTGACACTTTGTGTTGATTGAAAATTTTCAAAGTCTATCTTCCTAATTTGAAGTCGAATTTCAACATTTCTTATATATTTGAGTAAGTTTGCATTTAAATTTGTCTGATATCGTTGATTAACATCCATTGACGCCCATTGAGGTCGATTGTCACTTTGTGTGGATTGAAAATTTTCAAAGTCTATCTTCCTAATTTGAAGTCGAATTTCGACATTTCTTATATATTTGAGTAAGTTCGCATTTTACTTTGTCATATATCGTCGATTCACATCCACTGAAGCCCATTGAGGTCGATTGTCACTTCGAGTTGATTGAAAATTTTCAAAGTCTATCTTCCTAATTTGAAGTCGAATTTCGACATTTCTTATATATTTGAGTAAGTTCGCATTTTACTTTGTCATATATCGTCGATTCACATCCACTGAAGCCCATTGAGGTCGATTGTCACTTCGAGTTGATTGAAAATTTTCAAAGTCTATCTTCCTAATTTGAAGTCGAATTTCGACATTTCTTATATATTTGAGTAAGTTCGCATTTTACTTTGTCATATATCGTCGATTCACATCCACTGAAGCCCATTGAGGTCGATTGTCACTACGAGTTGATTGAAAATTTTTAAAGTCTATCTTCCCAATTTGAAGTCGAATTTCGACATTTCTTATATATTTGAGTAAGTTTGCATTCAAATTTGTCAGGTATCGTTGATTAACATCCATTGAAGCCCATTGAGGTCGATTGTCACTCTGTGTGGAATGAAAATTTTTAAAGTCTATCTTCCTAATTTGAAGTCGAATTTCAACATTTCTTATATATTTAAGTGAGTTTGCATCTATCTTTGTTAGATATCGTTGATTAACATCCATTGAAGCCCATTGAGGTCGATTGACACTTTGTGTTGATTGAAAATTTTCAAAGTCTATCTTCCTAATTTGAAGTCGAATTTCGACATTTCTTATATATTTGAGTAGGTGTGCATTTAAATTTGTCAGATATCGTTGATTAACATCCATTGAAGCCCATTGAGGTCGATTATCACTTTGTGTTGATCGAAAATTTTCAAAGTCTATCTTCCTAATTTGAAGTCGAATTTCAACATTTCTTATATATTTGAGTAAGTTTACATTTAAATTTGTCTGATATCGTTGATTAACATCCATTGACGCCCATTGAGGTCGATTATCACTTTGTGTGGATTGAAAATTTTCAAAGTCTATCTTCCTAATTTGAAGTCGAATTTCAACATTTCTTATATATTTGAGTAAGTTTGCATTTAAATTTGTCTGATATCGTTGATTAACATCCATTGACGCCCATTGAGGTCGATTGTCACTTTGTGTGGATTGAAAATTTTCAAAGTCTATCTTCCTAATTTGAAGTCGAATTTCGACATTTCTTATATATTTGAGTAAGTTCGCATTTTACTTTGTCATATATCGTCGATTCACATCCACTGAAGCCCATTGAGGTCGATTGTCACTTCGAGTTGATTGAAAATTTTCAAAGTCTATCTTCCTAATTTGAAGTCGAATTTCGACATTTCTTATATATTTGAGTAAGTTCGCATTTTACTTTGTCATATATCGTCGATTCACATCCACTGAAGCCCATTGAGGTCGATTGTCACTTCGAGTTGATTGAAAATTTTCAAAGTCTATCTTCCTAATTTGAAGTCGAATTTCGACATTTCTTATATATTTGAGTAAGTTCGCATTTTACTTTGTCATATATCGTCGATTCACATCCACTGAAGCCCATTGAGGTCGATTGTCACTTCGAGTTGATTGAAAATTTTTAAAGTCTATCTTCCCAATTTGAAGTCGAATTTCGACATTTCTTATATATTTGAGTAAGTTTGCATTCAAATTTGTCAGGTATCGTTGATTAACATCCATTGAAGCCCTTTGAGGTCGATTGTCACTTTGTGTTGATTGAAAATTTTCAAAGTCTATCCTCCCAATTTGAAATCGAATTTTGACATTTCTCATATATTTGAGTAAGTTTTCATCTAACTTTGTCAGATATTGTTGATTAACATCCATTGAAGCCCATTGAGGTCGATTATCAATTTTTGTTGATTGAAAATTTTCAAAGTCTATCTTCCTAATTTGAAGTCGAATTTCGACATTTCTTATATATTTGAGTAAGTTTGCATTCAAATTTGTCAGGTATCGTTGATTAACATCCATTGAAGCCCATTGAGGTCGATTGTCACTCTGTGTGGAATGAAAATTTTTAAAGTCTATCTTCCTAATTTGAAGTCGAATTTCAACATTTCTTATATATTTAAGTGAGTTTGCATCTATCTTTGTTAGATATCGTTGATTAACATCCATTGAAGCCCATTGAGGTCGATTGACACTTTGTGTTGATTGAAAATTTTCAAAGTCTATCTTCCTAATTTGAAGTCGAATTTCGACATTTCTTATATATTTGAGTAGGTGTGCATTTAAATTTGTCAGATATCGTTGATTAACATCCATTGAAGCCCATTGAGGTCGATTATCACTTTGTGTTGATCGAAAATTTTCAAAGTCTATCTTCCTAATTTGAAGTCGAATTTCAACATTTCTTATATATTTGAGTAAGTTTGCATTTAAATTTGTCTGATATCGTTGATTAACATCCATTGACGCCCATTGAGGTCGATTATCACTTTGTGTGGATTGAAAATTTTCAAAGTCTATCTTCCTAATTTGAAGTCGAATTTCAACATTTCTTATATATTTGAGTAAGTTTGCATTTAAATTTGTCTGATATCGTTGATTAACATCCATTGACGCCCATTGAGGTCGATTGTCACTTTGTGTGGATTGAAAATTTTCAAAGTCTATCTTCCTAATTTGAAGTCGAATTTCGACATTTCTTATATATTTGAGTAAGTTCGCATTTTACTTTGTCATATATCGTCGATTCACATCCACTGAAGCCCATTGAGGTCGATTGTCACTTCGAGTTGATTGAAAATTTTCAAAGTCTATCTTCCTAATTTGAAGTCGAATTTCGACATTTCTTATATATTTGAGTAAGTTCGCATTTTACTTTGTCATATATCGTCGATTCACATCCACTGAAGCCCATTGAGGTCGATTGTCACTTCGAGTTGATTGAAAATTTTCAAAGTCTATCTTCCTAATTTGAAATCGAATTTCGACATTTCTCATATATTTGAGTAAGTTTTCATCTAACTTTGTCAGATATTGTTGATTAACATCCATTGAAGCCCATTGAGGTCGATTATCAATTTTTGTTGATTGAAAATTTTCAAAGTCTATCTTCCTAGTTTGAAGTCGAATTTCGACATTTCTTATATATTTGAGTGAATTTGCATCTAACTTTGTCGGATATCGTCGATTAACATCCATTGAAGCCCATTGAGGTCGATTATCACTTTGTGTGGATTGAAAATTTTCAAAGTCTATCTTCCCAATTTGAAATCGAATTTCGACATTTCTCATATATTTGAGTAAGTTTTCATCTAACTTTGTCAGATATTGTTGATTAACATCCATTGAAGCCCATTGAGGTCGATTATCAATTTTTGTTGATTGAAAATTTTCAAAGTCTATCTTCCTAGTTTGAAGTCGAATTTCGACATTTCTTATATATTTGAGTGAATTTGCATCTAACTTTGTCGGATATCGTCGATTAACATCCATTGAAGCCCATTGAGGTCGATTATCACTTTGTGTGGACTGAAAATTTTCAAAGTCTATCTTCCTAACTTGAAGTCGAATTCCAACATTTCCTATATATTTGAGTAAGTTTGCAATTAAATTTGTCAGATATCGTTGATTAAAATCCATTGAAGCTCATTGAGGTCGATTATCACTTTGTGTTTATTGAGAATTTTCAAAGTCTATCTTCCTAATTTGAAGTCGAATTTCGACATTTCTTATATATTTGAGTGAGTTTACATCTAACTTTGTCAGATATCGTCGATTTACATCCATTGAAGCCCTTTGAGGTCGATTGTCACTTTGTGTTGATTGAAAATTTTTAAAGTCTATCTTCCTAATTTGAAATCGAATTTCGACATTTCTCATATATTTGAGTAAGTTTTCATCTAACTTTGTGAGATATTGTTGATTAACATCCATTGAAGCCCATTGAGGTCGATTATCACTTTGTGTGGACTGAAAATTTTCAAAGTCTATCTTCCTAACTTGAAGTCGAATTCCAACATTTCCTATATATTTGAGTAAGTTTGCAATTAAATTTGTCAGATATCGTTGATTAAAATCCATTGAAGCTCATTGAGGTCGATTATCACTTTGTGTTTATTGAGAATTTTCAAAGTCTATCTTCCTAATTTGAAGTCGAATTTCGACATTTCTTATATATTTGAGTGAGTTTATTACATCTAACTTTGTCAGATATCGTCGATTTACATCCATTGAAGCCCTTTGAGGTCGATTGTCACTTTGTGTTGATTGAAAATTTTTAAAGTCTATCTTCCTAATTTGAAATCGAATTTCGACATTTCTCATATATTTGAGTAAGTTTTCATCTAACTTTGTCAGATATTGTTGATTAACATCCATTGAAGCCCATTGAGGTCGATTATCACTTTGTGTGGACTGAAAATTTTCAAAGTCTATCTTCCTAACTTGAAGTCGAATTCCAACATTTCCTATATATTTGAGTAAGTTTGCAATTAAATTTGTCAGATATCGTTGATTAAAATCCATTGAAGCTCATTGAGGTCGATTATCACTTTGTGTTTATTGAGAATTTTCAAAGTCTATCTTCCTAATTTGAAGTCGAATTTCGACATTTCTTATATATTTGAGTGAGTTTACATCTAACTTTGTCAGATATCGTCGATTTACATCCATTGAAGCCCTTTGAGGTCGATTGTCACTTTGTGTTGATTGAAAATTTTTAAAGTCTATCTTCCTAATTTGAAATCGAATTTCGACATTTCTCATATATTTGAGTAAGTTTTCATCTAACTTTGTCAGATATTGTTGATTAACATCCATTGAAGCCCATTGAGGTCGATTATCAATTTTTGTTGATTGAAAATTTTCAAAGTCTATCTTCCTAATTTGAAGTCGAATTTCGACATTTCTTATATATTTGAGTAAGTTTGCATTCAAATTTGTCAGGTATCGTTGATTAACATCCATTGAAGCCCATTGAGGTCGATTGTCACTCTGTGTGGAATGAAAATTTTTAAAGTCTATCTTCCTAATTTGAAGTCGAATTTCAACATTTCTTATATATTTAAGTGAGTTTGCATCTATCTTTGTTAGATATCGTTGATTAACATCCATTGAAGCCCATTGAGGTCGATTGACACTTTGTGTTGATTGAAAATTTTCAAAGTCTATCTTCCTAATTTGAAGTCGAATTTCAACATTTCTTATATATTTGAGTAAGTTTGCATTTAAATTTGTCTGATATCGTCGATTCACATCCACTGAAGCCCATTGAGGTCGATTGTCACTTCGAGTTGATTGAAAATTTTCAAAGTCTATCTTCCTAATTTGAAGTCGAATTTCGACATTTCTTATATATTTGAGTAAGTTCGCATTTTACTTTGTCATATATCGTCGATTCACATCCACTGAAGCCCATTGAGGTCGATTGTCACTTCGAGTTGATTGAAAATTTTCAAAGTCTATCTTCCTAATTTGAAGTCGAATTTCGACATTTCTTATATATTTGAGTAAGTTCGCATTTTACTTTGTCATATATCGTCGATTCACATCCACTGAAGCCCATTGAGGTCGATTGTCACTTCGAGTTGATTGAAAATTTTTAAAGTCTATCTTCCCAATTTGAAGTCGAATTTCGACATTTCTTATATATTTGAGTAAGTTTGCATTCAAATTTGTCAGGTATCGTTGATTAACATCCATTGAAGCCCTTTGAGGTCGATTGTCACTTTGTGTTGATTGAAAATTTTCAAAGTCTATCCTCCCAATTTGAAATCGAATTTTGACATTTCTCATATATTTGAGTAAGTTTTCATCTAACTTTGTCAGATATTGTTGATTAACATCCATTGAAGCCCATTGAGGTCGATTATCAATTTTTGTTGATTGAAAATTTTCAAAGTCTATCTTCCTAATTTGAAGTCGAATTTCGACATTTCTTATATATTTGAGTAAGTTTGCATTCAAATTTGTCAGGTATCGTTGATTAACATCCATTGAAGCCCATTGAGGTCGATTGTCACTCTGTGTGGAATGAAAATTTTTAAAGTCTATCTTCCTAATTTGAAGTCGAATTTCAACATTTCTTATATATTTAAGTGAGTTTGCATCTATCTTTGTTAGATATCGTTGATTAACATCCATTGAAGCCCATTGAGGTCGATTGACACTTTGTGTTGATTGAAAATTTTCAAAGTCTATCTTCCTAATTTGAAGTCGAATTTCGACATTTCTTATATATTTGAGTAGGTGTGCATTTAAATTTGTCAGATATCGTTGATTAACATCCATTGAAGCCCATTGAGGTCGATTATCACTTTGTGTTGATCGAAAATTTTCAAAGTCTATCTTCCTAATTTGAAGTCGAATTTCAACATTTCTTATATATTTGAGTAAGTTTGCATTTAAATTTGTCTGATATCGTTGATTAACATCCATTGACGCCCATTGAGGTCGATTATCACTTTGTGTGGATTGAAAATTTTCAAAGTCTATCTTCCTAATTTGAAGTCGAATTTCGACATTTCTTATATATTTGAGTAAGTTCGCATTTTACTTTGTCATATATCGTCGATTCACATCCACTGAAGCCCATTGAGGTCGATTGTCACTTCGAGTTGATTGAAAATTTTCAAAGTCTATCTTCCTAATTTGAAGTCGAATTTCGACATTTCTTATATATTTGAGTAAGTTCGCATTTTACTTTGTCATATATCGTCGATTCACATCCACTGAAGCCCATTGAGGTCGATTGTCACTTTGTGTTTATTGAGAATTTTCAAAGTCTATCTTCCTAATTTGAAGTCGAATTTCGACATTTCTTATATATTTGAGTGAGTTTACATCTAACTTTGTCAGATATCGTCGATTTACATCCATTGAAGCCCTTTGAGGTCGATTGTCACTTTGTGTTGATTGAAAATTTTTAAAGTCTATCTTCCTAATTTGAAATCGAATTTCGACATTTCTCATATATTTGAGTAAGTTTTCATCTAACTTTGTCAGATATTGTTGATTAACATCCATTGAAGCCCATTGAGGTCGATTATCAATTTTTGTTGATTGAAAATTTTCAAAGTCTATCTTCCTAATTTGAAGTCGAATTTCGACATTTCTTATATATTTGAGTAAGTTTGCATTCAAATTTGTCAGGTATCGTTGATTAACATCCATTGAAGCCCATTGAGGTCGATTGTCACTCTGTGTGGAATGAAAATTTTTAAAGTCTATCTTCCTAATTTGAAGTCGAATTTCAACATTTCTTATATATTTAAGTGAGTTTGCATCTATCTTTGTTAGATATCTTTGATTAACATCCATTGAAGCCCATTGAGGTCGATTGACACTTTGTGTTGATTGAAAATTTTCAAAGTCTATCTTCCTAATTTGAAGTCGAATTTCGACATTTCTTATATATTTGAGTAAGTTTGCATTCAAATTTGTCAGGTATCGTTGATTAACATCCATTGAAGCCCATTGAGGTCGATTGTCACTCTGTGTGGAATGAAAATTTTTAAAGTCTATCTTCCTAATTTGAAGTCGAATTTCAACATTTCTTATATATTTAAGTGAGTTTGCATCTATCTTTGTTAGATATCGTTGATTAACATCCATTGAAGCCCATTGAGGTCGATTGACACTTTGTGTTGATTGAAAATTTTCAAAGTCTATCTTCCTAATTTGAAGTCGAATTTCGACATTTCTTATATATTTGAGTAGGTGTGCATTTAAATTTGTCAGATATCGTTGATTAACATCCATTGAAGCCCATTGAGGTCGATTATCACTTTGTGTTGATCGAAAATTTTCAAAGTCTATCTTCCTAATTTGAAGTCGAATTTCAACATTTCTTATATATTTGAGTAAGTTTGCATTTAAATTTGTCTGATATCGTTGATTAACATCCATTGACGCCCATTGAGGTCGATTATCACTTTGTGTGGATTGAAAATTTTCAAAGTCTATCTTCCTAATTTGAAGTCGAATTTCAACATTTCTTATATATTTGAGTAAGTTTGCATTTAAATTTGTCTGATATCGTTGATTAACATCCATTGACGCCCATTGAGGTCGATTGTCACTTTGTGTGGATTGAAAATTTTCAAAGTCTATCTTCCTAATTTGAAGTCGAATTTCGACATTTCTTATATATTTGAGTAAGTTCGCATTTTACTTTGTCATATATCGTCGATTCACATCCACTGAAGCCCATTGAGGTCGATTGTCACTTCGAGTTGATTGAAAATTTTCAAAGTCTATCTTCCTAATTTGAAGTCGAATTTCGACATTTCTTATATATTTGAGTAAGTTCGCATTTTACTTTGTCATATATCGTCGATTCACATCCACTGAAGCCCATTGAGGTCGATTGTCACTTCGAGTTGATTGAAAATTTTCAAAGTCTATCTTCCTAATTTGAAGTCGAATTTCGACATTTCTTATATATTTGAGTGAGTTTACATCTAACTTTGTCAGATATCGTCGATTTACATCCATTGAAGCCCTTTGAGGTCGATTGTCACTTTGTGTTGATTGAAAATTTTTAAAGTCTATCTTCCTAATTTGAAATCGAATTTCGACATTTCTCATATATTTGAGTAAGTTTTCATCTAACTTTGTCAGATATTGTTGATTAACATCCATTGAAGCCCATTGAGGTCGATTATCAATTTTTGTTGATTGAAAATTTTCAAAGTCTATCTTCCTAGTTTGAAGTCGAATTTCGACATTTCTTATATATTTGAGTGAATTTGCATCTAACTTTGTCGGATATCGTCGATTAACATCCATTGAAGCCCATTGAGGTCGATTATCACTTTGTGTGGATTGAAAATTTTCAAAGTCTATCTTCCCAATTTGAAATCGAATTTCGACATTTCTCATATATTTGAGTAAGTTTTCATCTAACTTTGTCAGATATTGTTGATTAACATCCATTGAAGCCCATTGAGGTCGATTATCAATTTTTGTTGATTGAAAATTTTCAAAGTCTATCTTCCTAGTTTGAAGTCGAATTTCGACATTTCTTATATATTTGAGTGAATTTGCATCTAACTTTGTCGGATATCGTCGATTAACATCCATTGAAGCCCATTGAGGTCGATTATCACTTTGTGTGGACTGAAAATTTTCAAAGTCTATCTTCCTAACTTGAAGTCGAATTCCAACATTTCCTATATATTTGAGTAAGTTTGCAATTAAATTTGTCAGATATCGTTGATTAAAATCCATTGAAGCTCATTGAGGTCGATTATCACTTTGTGTTTATTGAGAATTTTCAAAGTCTATCTTCCTAATTTGAAGTCGAATTTCGACATTTCTTATATATTTGAGTGAGTTTACATCTAACTTTGTCAGATATCGTCGATTTACATCCATTGAAGCCCTTTGAGGTCGATTGTCACTTTGTGTTGATTGAAAATTTTTAAAGTCTATCTTCCTAATTTGAAATCGAATTTCGACATTTCTCATATATTTGAGTAAGTTTTCATCTAACTTTGTCAGATATTGTTGATTAACATCCATTGAAGCCCATTGAGGTCGATTATCAATTTTTGTTGATTGAAAATTTTCAAAGTCTATCTTCCTAATTTGAAGTCGAATTTCGACATTTCTTATATATTTGAGTAAGTTTGCATTCAAATTTGTCAGGTATCGTTGATTAACATCCATTGAAGCCCATTGAGGTCGATTGTCACTCTGTGTGGAATGAAAATTTTTAAAGTCTATCTTCCTAATTTGAAGTCGAATTTCAACATTTCTTATATATTTAAGTGAGTTTGCATCTATCTTTGTTAGATATCGTTGATTAACATCCATTGAAGCCCATTGAGGTCGATTGACACTTTGTGTTGATTGAAAATTTTCAAAGTCTATCTTCCTAATTTGAAGTCGAATTTCGACATTTCTTATATATTTGAGTAGGTGTGCATTTAAATTTGTCAGATATCGTTGATTAACATCCATTGAAGCCCATTGAGGTCGATTATCACTTTGTGTTGATCGAAAATTTTCAAAGTCTATCTTCCTAATTTGAAGTCGAATTTCAACATTTCTTATATATTTGAGTAAGTTTGCATTTAAATTTGTCTGATATCGTTGATTAACATCCATTGACGCCCATTGAGGTCGATTATCACTTTGTGTGGATTGAAAATTTTCAAAGTCTATCTTCCTAATTTGAAGTCGAATTTCAACATTTCTTATATATTTGAGTAAGTTTGCATTTAAATTTGTCAGATATTGTTGATTAACATCCATTGAAGCCCATTGAGGTCGATTATCAATTTTTGTTGATTGAAAATTTTCAAAGTCTATCTTCCTAATTTGAAGTCGAATTTCGACATTTCTTATATATTTGAGTAAGTTTGCATTCAAATTTGTCAGGTATCGTTGATTAACATCCATTGAAGCCCATTGAGGTCGATTGTCACTCTGTGTGGAATGAAAATTTTTAAAGTCTATCTTCCCAATTTGAAGTCGAATTTCGACATTTCTTATATATTTGAGTAAGTTTGCATTCAAATTTGTCTGATATCGTTGATTAACATCCATTGACGCCCATTGAGGTCGATTGTCACTTTGTGTGGATTGAAAATTTTCAAAGTCTATCTTCCTAATTTGAAGTCGAATTTCGACATTTCTTATATATTTGAGTAAGTTCGCATTTTACTTTGTCATATATCGTCGATTCACATCCACTGAAGCCCATTGAGGTCGATTGTCACTTCGAGTTGATTGAAAATTTTTAAAGTCTATCTTCCCAATTTGAAGTCGAATTTCGACATTTCTTATATATTTGAGTAAGTTTGCATTCAAATTTGTCAGGTATCGTTGATTAACATCCATTGAAGCCCTTTGAGGTCGATTGTCACTTTGTGTTGATTGAAAATTTTCAAAGTCTATCTTCCTAATTTGAAGTCGAATTTCGACATTTCTTATATATTTGAGTAAGTTTTCATCTAACTTTGTCAGATATTGTTGATTAACATCCATTGAAGCCCATTGAGGTCGATTATCAATTTTTGTTGATTGAAAATTTTCAAAGTCTATCTTCCTAATTTGAAGTCGAATTTCGACATTTCTTATATATTTGAGTAAGTTTGCATTCAAATTTGTCAGGTATCGTTGATTAACATCCATTGAAGCCCATTGAGGTCGATTGTCACTCTGTGTGGAATGAAAATTTTTAAAGTCTATCTTCCTAATTTGAAGTCGAATTTCAACATTTCTTATATATTTAAGTGAGTTTGCATCTATCTTTGTTAGATATCGTTGATTAACATCCATTGAAGCCCATTGAGGTCGATTGACACTTTGTGTTGATTGAAAATTTTCAAAGTCTATCTTCCTAATTTGAAGTCGAATTTCGACATTTCTTATATATTTGAGTAAGTTTGCATTCAAATTTGTCAGGTATCGTTGATTAACATCCATTGAAGCCCATTGAGGTCGATTGTCACTCTGTGTGGAATGAAAATTTTTAAAGTCTATCTTCCTAATTTGAAGTCGAATTTCAACATTTCTTATATATTTAAGTGAGTTTGCATCTATCTTTGTTAGATATCGTTGATTAACATCCATTGAAGCCCATTGAGGTCGATTGACACTTTGTGTTGATTGAAAATTTTCAAAGTCTATCTTCCTAATTTGAAGTCGAATTTCGACATTTCTTATATATTTGAGTAGGTGTGCATTTAAATTTGTCAGATATCGTTGATTAACATCCATTGAAGCCCATTGAGGTCGATTATCACTTTGTGTTGATCGAAAATTTTCAAAGTCTATCTTCCTAATTTGAAGTCGAATTTCAACATTTCTTATATATTTGAGTAAGTTTGCATTTAAATTTGTCTGATATCGTTGATTAACATCCATTGACGCCCATTGAGGTCGATTATCACTTTGTGTGGATTGAAAATTTTCAAAGTCTATCTTCCTAATTTGAAGTCGAATTTCAACATTTCTTATATATTTGAGTAAGTTTGCATTTAAATTTGTCAGATATTGTTGATTAACATCCATTGAAGCCCATTGAGGTCGATTATCAATTTTTGTTGATTGAAAATTTTCAAAGTCTATCTTCCTAATTTGAAGTCGAATTTCGACATTTCTTATATATTTGAGTAAGTTTGCATTCAAATTTGTCAGGTATCGTTGATTAACATCCATTGAAGCCCATTGAGGTCGATTGTCACTCTGTGTGGAATGAAAATTTTTAAAGTCTATCTTCCCAATTTGAAGTCGAATTTCGACATTTCTTATATATTTGAGTAAGTTTGCATTCAAATTTGTCTGATATCGTTGATTAACATCCATTGACGCCCATTGAGGTCGATTGTCACTTTGTGTGGATTGAAAATTTTCAAAGTCTATCTTCCTAATTTGAAGTCGAATTTCGACATTTCTTATATATTTGAGTAAGTTCGCATTTTACTTTGTCATATATCGTCGATTCACATCCACTGAAGCCCATTGAGGTCGATTGTCACTTCGAGTTGATTGAAAATTTTTAAAGTCTATCTTCCCAATTTGAAGTCGAATTTCGACATTTCTTATATATTTGAGTAAGTTTGCATTCAAATTTGTCAGGTATCGTTGATTAACATCCATTGAAGCCCTTTGAGGTCGATTGTCACTTTGTGTTGATTGAAAATTTTCAAAGTCTATCTTCCTAATTTGAAGTCGAATTTCGACATTTCTTATATATTTGAGTAAGTTTTCATCTAACTTTGTCAGATATTGTTGATTAACATCCATTGAAGCCCATTGAGGTCGATTATCAATTTTTGTTGATTGAAAATTTTCAAAGTCTATCTTCCTAATTTGAAGTCGAATTTCGACATTTCTTATATATTTGAGTAAGTTTGCATTCAAATTTGTCAGGTATCGTTGATTAACATCCATTGAAGCCCATTGAGGTCGATTGTCACTCTGTGTGGAATGAAAATTTTTAAAGTCTATCTTCCTAATTTGAAGTCGAATTTCAACATTTCTTATATATTTAAGTGAGTTTGCATCTATCTTTGTTAGATATCGTTGATTAACATCCATTGAAGCCCATTGAGGTCGATTGACACTTTGTGTTGATTGAAAATTTTCAAAGTCTATCTTCCTAATTTGAAGTCGAATTTCGACATTTCTTATATATTTGAGTAGGTGTGCATTTAAATTTGTCAGATATCGTTGATTAACATCCATTGAAGCCCATTGAGGTCGATTATCACTTTGTGTTGATCGAAAATTTTCAAAGTCTATCTTCCTAATTTGAAGTCGAATTTCAACATTTCTTATATATTTGAGTAAGTTTGCATTTAAATTTGTCTGATATCGCTGATTAACATCCATTGACGCCCATTGAGGTCGATTATCACTTTGTGTGGATTGAAAATTTTCAAAGTCTATCTTCCTAATTTGAAGTCGAATTTCAACATTTCTTATATATTTGAGTAAGTTTGCATTTAAATTTGTCTGATATCGTTGATTAACATCCATTGACGCCCATTGAGGTCGATTGTCACTTTGTGTGGATTGAAAATTTTCAAAGTCTATCTTCCTAATTTGAAGTCGAATTTCGACATTTCTTATATATTTGAGTAAGTTCGCATTTTACTTTGTCATATATCGTCGATTCACATCCACTGAAGCCCATTGAGGTCGATTGTCACTTCGAGTTGATTGAAAATTTTCAAAGTCTATCTTCCTAATTTGAAGTCGAATTTCGACATTTCTTATATATTTGAGTGAGTTTACATCTAACTTTGTCAGATATCGTCGATTTACATCCATTGAAGCCCTTTGAGGTCGATTGTCACTTTGTGTTGATTGAAAATTTTTAAAGTCTATCTTCCTAATTTGAAATCGAATTTCGACATTTCTCATATATTTGAGTAAGTTTTCATCTAACTTTGTCAGATATTGTTGATTAACATCCATTGAAGCCCATTGAGGTCGATTATCAATTTTTGTTGATTGAAAATTTTCAAAGTCTATCTTCCTAGTTTGAAGTCGAATTTCGACATTTCTTATATATTTGAGTGAATTTGCATCTAACTTTGTCGGATATCGTCGATTAACATCCATTGAAGCCCATTGAGGTCGATTATCACTTTGTGTGGATTGAAAATTTTCAAAGTCTATCTTCCCAATTTGAAATCGAATTTCGACATTTCTCATATATTTGAGTAAGTTTTCATCTAACTTTGTCAGATATTGTTGATTAACATCCATTGAAGCCCATTGAGGTCGATTATCAATTTTTGTTGATTGAAAATTTTCAAAGTCTATCTTCCTAGTTTGAAGTCGAATTTCAACATTTCTTATATATTTGAGTAAGTTTGCATTTAAATTTGTCTGATATCGTTGATTAACATCCATTGACGCCCATTGAGGTCGATTATCACTTTGTGTGGATTGAAAATTTTCAAAGTCTATCTTCCTAATTTGAAGTCGAATTTCAACATTTCTTATATATTTGAGTAAGTTTGCATTTAAATTTGTCTGATATCGTTGATTAACATCCATTGACGCCCATTGAGGTCGATTGTCACTTTGTGTGGATTGAAAATTTTCAAAGTCTATCTTCCTAATTTGAAGTCGAATTCCAACATTTCCTATATATTTGAGTAAGTTTGCAATTAAATTTGTCAGATATCGTTGATTAAAATCCATTGAAGCTCATTGAGGTCGATTATCACTTTGTGTTTATTGAGAATTTTCAAAGTCTATCTTCCTAATTTGAAGTCGAATTTCGACATTTCTTATATATTTGAGTGAGTTTACATCTAACTTTGTCAGATATCGTCGATTTACATCCATTGAAGCCCTTTGAGGTCGATTGTCACTTTGTGTTGATTGAAAATTTTTAAAGTCTATCTTCCTAATTTGAAATCGAATTTCGACATTTCTCATATATTTGAGTAAGTTTTCATCTAACTTTGTCAGATATTGTTGATTAACATCCATTGAAGCCCATTGAGGTCGATTATCAATTTTTGTTGATTGAAAATTTTCAAAGTCTATCTTCCTAATTTGAAGTCGAATTTCGACATTTCTTATATATTTGAGTAAGTTTGCATTCAAATTTGTCAGGTATCGTTGATTAACATCCATTGAAGCCCATTGAGGTCGATTGTCACTCTGTGTGGAATGAAAATTTTTAAAGTCTATCTTCCTAATTTGAAGTCGAATTTCAACATTTCTTATATATTTAAGTGAGTTTGCATCTATCTTTGTTAGATATCGTTGATTAACATCCATTGAAGCCCATTGAGGTCGATTGACACTTTGTGTTGATTGAAAATTTTCAAAGTCTATCTTCCTAATTTGAAGTCGAATTTCGACATTTCTTATATATTTGAGTAAGTTTGCATTCAAATTTGTCAGGTATCGTTGATTAACATCCATTGAAGCCCATTGAGGTCGATTGTCACTCTGTGTGGAATGAAAATTTTTAAAGTCTATCTTCCTAATTTGAAGTCGAATTTCAACATTTCTTATATATTTAAGTGAGTTTGCATCTATCTTTGTTAGATATCGTTGATTAACATCCATTGAAGCCCATTGAGGTCGATTGACACTTTGTGTTGATTGAAAATTTTTAAAGTCTATCTTCCTAATTTGAAGTCGAATTTCGACATTTCTTATATATTTGAGTAGGTGTGCATTTAAATTTGTCAGATATCGTTGATTAACATCCATTGAAGCCCATTGAGGTCGATTATCACTTTGTGTTGATCGAAAATTTTCAAAGTCTATCTTCCTAATTTGAAGTCGAATTTCAACATTTCTTATATATTTGAGTAAGTTTGCATTCAAATTTGTCAGGTATCGTTGATTAACATCCATTGAAGCCCATTGAGGTCGATTGTCACTCTGTGTGGAATGAAAATTTTTAAAGTCTATCTTCCTAATTTGAAGTCGAATTTCAACATTTCTTATATATTTAAGTGAGTTTGCATCTATCTTTGTTAGATATCGTTGATTAACATCCATTGAAGCCCATTGAGGTCGATTGACACTTTGTGTTGATTGAAAATTTTCAAAGTCTATCTTCCTAATTTGAAGTCGAATTTCGACATTTCTTATATATTTGAGTAGGTGTGCATTTAAATTTGTCAGATATCGTTGATTAACATCCATTGAAGCCCATTGAGGTCGATTATCACTTTGTGTTGATCGAAAATTTTCAAAGTCTATCTTCCTAATTTGAAGTCGAATTTCAACATTTCTTATATATTTGAGTAAGTTTGCATTTAAATTTGTCTGATATCGTTGATTAACATCCATTGACGCCCATTGAGGTCGATTATCACTTTGTGTGGATTGAAAATTTTCAAAGTCTATCTTCCTAATTTGAAGTCGAATTTCAACATTTCTTATATATTTGAGTAAGTTTGCATTTAAATTTGTCAGATATTGTTGATTAACATCCATTGAAGCCCATTGAGGTCGATTATCAATTTTTGTTGATTGAAAATTTTCAAAGTCTATCTTCCTAATTTGAAGTCGAATTTCGACATTTCTTATATATTTGAGTAAGTTTGCATTCAAATTTTTCAGGTATCGTTGATTAACATCCATTGAAGCCCATTGAGGTCGATTGTCACTCTGTGTGGAATGAAAATTTTTAAAGTCTATCTTCCTAATTTGAAGTCGAATTTCAACATTTCTTATATATTTAAGTGAGTTTGCATCTATCTTTGTTAGATATCGTTGATTAACATCCATTGAAGCCCATTGAGGTCGAATGACACTTTGTGTTGATTGAAAATTTTCAAAGTCTATCTTCCTAATTTGAAGTCGAATTTCGACATTTCTTATATATTTGAGTAGGTGTGCATTTAAATTTGTCAGATATCATTGATTAACATCCATTGAAGCCCATTGAGGTCGATTATCACTTTGTGTTGATCGAAAATTTTCAAAGTCTATCTTCCTAATTTGAAGTCGAATTTCAACATTTCTTATATATTTGAGTAAGTTTGCATTTAAATTTGTCTGATATCGTTGATTAACATCCATTGACGCCCATTGAGGTCGATTATCACTTTGTGTGGATTGAAAATTTTCAAAGTCTATCTTCCTAATTTGAAGTCGAATTTCAACATTTCTTATATATTTGAGTAAGTTTGCATTTAAATTTGTCTGATATCGTTGATTAACATCCATTGAAGCCCATTGAGGTCGATTATCACTTTGTGTTGATCGAAAATTTTCAAAGTCTATCTTCCTAATTTGAAGTCGAATATCAACATTTCTTATATATTTGAGTAAGTTTGCATTTAAATTTGTCTGATATCGTTGATTAACATCCATTGACGCCCATTGAGGTCGATTGTCACTTTGTGTGGATTGAAAATTTTCAAAGTCTATCTTCCTAATTTGAAGTCGAATTTCGACATTTCTTATATATTTGAGTAAGTTCGCATTTTACTTTGTCATATATCGTCGATTCACATCCACTGAAGCCCATTGAGGTCGATTGTCACTTCGAGTTGATTGAAAATTTTCAAAGTCTATCTTCCTAATTTGAAGTCGAATTTCGACATTTCTTATATATTTGAGTGAGTTTACATCTAACTTTGTCAGATATCGTCGATTTACATCCATTGAAGCCCTTTGAGGTCGATTGTCACTTTGTGTTGATTGAAAATTTTTAAAGTCTATCTTCCTAATTTGAAATCGAATTTCGACATTTCTCATATATTTGAGTAAGTTTTCATCTAACTTTGTCAGATATTGTTGATTAACATCCATTGAAGCCCATTGAGGTCGATTATCAATTTTTGTTGATTGAAAATTTTCAAAGTCTATCTTCCTAGTTTGAAGTCGAATTTCGACATTTCTTATATATTTGAGTGAATTTGCATCTAACTTTGTCGGATATCGTCGATTAACATCCATTGAAGCCCATTGAGGTCGATTATCACTTTGTGTGGATTGAAAATTTTCAAAGTCTATCTTCCCAATTTGAAATCGAATTTCGACATTTCTCATATATTTGAGTAAGTTTTCATCTAACTTTGTCAGATATTGTTGATTAACATCCATTGAAGCCCATTGAGGTCGATTATCAATTTTTGTTGATTGAAAATTTTCAAAGTCTATCTTCCTAGTTTGAAGTCGAATTTCGACATTTCTTATATATTTGAGTGAATTTTCATCTAACTTTGTCGGATATCGTCGATTAACATCCATTGAAGCCCATTGAGGTCGATTTTCACTTTGTGTGGATTGAAAATTTTCAAAGTCTATCTTCCTAATTTGAAGTCGAATTTCAACATT
Source organism: Diorhabda sublineata (assembly GCF_026230105.1). NCBI lineage: Eukaryota > Metazoa > Arthropoda > Insecta > Coleoptera > Chrysomelidae > Diorhabda > Diorhabda sublineata. The sequence continues at coordinate 61,107 of NW_026614026.1, forward strand.
TCTTATATATTTGAGTAAGTTTGCATTTAAATTTGTCTGATATCGTTGATTAACATCCATTGACGCCCATTGAGGTCGATTGTCACTTTGTGTGGATTGAAAATTTTCAAAGTCTATCTTCCTAATTTGAAGTCGAATTTCGACATTTCTTATATATTTGAGTAAGTTTGCATTTAAATTTGTCTGATATCGTTGATTAACATCCATTGACGCCCATTGAGGTCGATTGTCACTTTGTGTGGATTGAAAATTTTCAAAGTCTATCTTCCTAATTTGAAGTCGAATTTCGACATTTCTTATATATTTGAGTAAGTTCGCATTTTACTTTGTCATATATCGTCGATTCACATCCACTGAAGCCCATTGAGGTCGATTGTCACTTCGAGTTGATTGAAAATTTTCAAAGTCTATCTTCCTAATTTGAAGTCGAATTTCGACATTTCTTATATATTTGAGTGAGTTTACATCTAACTTTGTCAGATATCGTCGATTTACATCCATTGAAGCCCTTTGAGGTCGATTGTCACTTTGTGTTGATTGAAAATTTTTAAAGTCTATCTTCCTAATTTGAAATCGAATTTCGACATTTCTCATATATTTGAGTAAGTTTTCATCTAACTTTCTCAGATATTGTTGATTAACATCCATTGAAGCCCATTGAGGTCGATTATCAATTTTTGTTGATTGAAAATTTTCAAAGTCTATCTTCCTAGTTTGAAGTCGAATTTCGACATTTCTTATATATTTGAGTGAATTTGCATCTAACTTTGTCGGATATCGTCGATTAACATCCATTGAAGCCCATTGAGGTCGATTATCACTTTGTGTGGATTGAAAATTTTCAAAGTCTATCTTCCCAATTTGAAATCGAATTTCGACATTTCTCATATATTTGAGTAAGTTTTCATCTAACTTTGTCAGATATTGTTGATTAACATCCATTGAAGCCCATTGAGGTCGATTATCAATTTTTGTTGATTGAAAATTTTCAAAGTCTATCTTCCTAGTTTGAAGTCGAATTTCGACATTTCTTATATATTTGAGTGAATTTGCATCTAACTTTGTCGGATATCGTCGATTAACATCCATTGAAGCCCATTGAGGTCGATTTTCACTTTGTGTGGATTGAAAATTTTCAAAGTCTATCTTCCTAATTTGAAGTCGAATTCCAACATTTCCTATATATTTGAGTAAGTTTGCAATTAAATTTGTCAGATATCGTTGATTAAAATCCATTGAAGCTCATTGAGGTCGATTATCACTTTGTGTTTATTGAGAATTTTCAAAGTCTATCTTCCTAATTTGAAGTCGAATTTCGACATTTCTTATATATTTGAGTGAGTTTACATCTAACTTTGTCAGATATCGTCGATTTACATCCATTGAAGCCCTTTGAGGTCGATTGTCACTTTGTGTTGATTGAAAATTTTTAAAGTCTATCTTCCTAATTTGAAATCGAATTTCGACATTTCTCATATATTTGAGTAAGTTTTCATCTAACTTTGTCAGATATTGTTGATTAACATCCATTGAAGCCCATTGAGGTCGATTATCAATTTTTGTTGATTGAAAATTTTCAAAGTCTATCTTCCTAATTTGAAGTCGAATTTCGACATTTCTTATATATTTGAGTAAGTTTGCATTCAAATTTGTCAGGTATCGTTGATTAACATCCATTGAAGCCCATTGAGGTCGATTGTCACTCTGTGTGGAATGAAAATTTTTAAAGTCTATCTTCCTAATTTGAAGTCGAATTTCAACATTTCTTATATATTTAAGTGAGTTTGCATCTATCTTTGTTAGATATCGTTGATTAACATCCATTGAAGCCCATTGAGGTCGATTGACACTTTGTGTTGATTGAAAATTTTCAAAGTCTATCTTCCTAATTTGAAGTCGAATTTCGACATTTCTTATATATTTGAGTAAGTTTGCATTCAAATTTGTCAGGTATCGTTGATTAACATCCATTGAAGCCCATTGAGGTCGATTGTCACTCTGTGTGGAATGAAAATTTTTAAAGTCTATCTTCCTAATTTGAAGTCGAATTTCAACATTTCTTATATATTTAAGTGAGTTTGCATCTATCTTTGTTAGATATCGTTGATTAACATCCATTGAAGCCCATTGAGGTCGATTGACACTTTGTGTTGATTGAAAATTTTCAAAGTCTATCTTCCTAATTTGAAGTCGAATTTCGACATTTCTTATATATTTGAGTAGGTGTGCATTTAAATTTGTCAGATATCGTTGATTAACATCCATTGAAGCCCATTGAGGTCGATTATCACTTTGTGTTGATCGAAAATTTTCAAAGTCTATCTTCCTAATTTGAAGTCGAATTTCAACATTTCTTATATATTTGAGTAAGTTTGCATTTAAATTTGTCTGATATCGTTGATTAACATCCATTGACGCCCATTGAGGTCGATTATCACTTTGTGTGGATTGAAAATTTTCAAAGTCTATCTTCCTAATTTGAAGTCGAATTTCAACATTTCTTATATATTTGAGTAAGTTTGCATTTAAATTTGTCTGATATCGTTGATTAACATCCATTGACGCCCATTGAGGTCGATTGTCACTTTGTGTAGATTTAAAATTTTCAAAGTCTATCTTCCTAATTTGAAGTCGAAATTCGACATTTCTTATATATTTGAGTAAGTTCGCATTTTACTTTGTCATATATCGTCGATTCACATCCACTGAAGCCCATTGAGGTCGATTGTCACTTCGAGTTGATTGAAAATTTTCAAAGTCTATCTTCCTAATTTGAAGTCGAATTTCGACATTTCTTATATATTTGAGTGAGTTTACATCTAACTTTGTCAGATATAGTTGATTTACATCCATTGAAGCCCTTTGAGGTCGATTGTCACTTTGTGTTGATTGAAAATTTTTAAAGTCTATCTTCCTAATTTGAAATCGAATTTCGACATTTCTCATATATTTGAGTAAGTTTTCATCTAACTTTGTCAGATATTGTTGATTAACATCCATTGAAGCCCATTGAGGTCGATTATCAATTTTTGTTGATTGAAAATTTTCAAAGTCTATCTTCCTAGTTTGAAGTAGAATTTCGACATTTCTTATATATTTGAGTGAATTTGCATCTAACTTTGTCGGATATCGTCGATTAACATCCATTGAAGCCCATTGAGGTCGATTATCACTTTGTGTGGATTGAAAAATTTCAAAGTCTATCTTCCCAATTTGAAATCGAATTTCGACATTTCTCATATATTTGAGTAAGTTTTCATCTAACTTTGTCAGATATTGTTGATTAACATCCATTGAAGCCCATTGAGGTCGATTATCAATTTTTGTTGATTGAAAATTTTCAAAGTCTATCTTCCTAGTTTGAAGTCGAATTTCGACATTTCTTATATATTTGAGTGAATTTGCATCTAACTTTGTCGGATATCGTCGATTAACATCCATTGAAGCCCATTGAGGTCGATTATCACTTTGTGTGGATTGAAAATTTTCAAAGTCTATCTTCCTAATTTGAAGTCGAATTCCAACATTTCCTATATATTTGAGTAAGTTTGCAATTAAATTTGTCAGATATCGTTGATTAAAATCCATTGAAGCTCATTGAGGTCGATTATCACTTTGTGTTTATTGAGAATTTTCAAAGTCTATCTTCCTAATTTGAAGTCGAATTTCGACATTTCTTATATATTTGAGTGAGTTTACATCTAACTTTGTCAGATATCGTCGATTTACATCCATTGAAGCCCTTTGAGGTCGATTGTCACTTTGTGTTGATTGAAAATTTTTAAAGTCTATCTTCCTAATTTGAAATCGAATTTCGACATTTCTCATATATTTGAGTAAGTTTTCATCTAACTTTGTCAGATATTGTTGATTAACATCCATTGAAGCCCATTGAGGTCGATTATCAATTTTTGTTGATTGAAAATTTTCAAAGTCTATCTTCCTAATTTGAAGTCGAATTTCGACATTTCTTATATATTTGAGTAAGTTTGCATTCAAATTTGTCAGGTATCGTTGATTAACATCCATTGAAGCCCATTGAGGTCGATTGTCACTCTGTGTGGAATGAAAATTTTTAAAGTCTATCTTCCTAATTTGAAGTCGAATTTCAACATTTCTTATATATTTAAGTGAGTTTGCATCTATCTTTGTTAGATATCGTTGATTAACATCCATTGAAGCCCATTGAGGTCGATTGACACTTTGTGTTGATTGAAAATATTCAATGTCTATCTTCCTAATTTGAAGTCGAATTTCGACATTTCTTATATATTTGAGTAGGTGTGCATTTGAATTTGTCAGATATCGTTGATTAACATCCATTGAAGCCCATTGAGGTCGATTATCACTTTGTGTTGATCGAAAATTTTCAAAGTCTATCTTCCTAATCTGAAGTCGAATTTCAACATTTCTTATATATTTGAGTAAGTTTGCATTTAAATTTGTCTGATATCGTTGATTAACATCCATTGACGCCCATTGAGGTCGATTGTCACTTTGTGTGGATTGAAAATTTTCAAAGTCTATCTTCCTAATTTGAAGTCGAATTTCGACATTTCTTATATATTTGAGTAAGTTCGCATTTTACTTTGTCATATATCGTCGATTCACATCCACTGAAGCCCATTGAGGTCGATTGTCACTTCGAGTTGATTGAAAATTTTCAAAGTCTATCTTCCTAATTTGAAGTCGAATTTCAACATCTCTTATATATTTGAGTAAGTTTGCATTTAAATTTGTCTGATATCGTTGATTAACATCCATTGACGCCCATTGAGGTCGATTATCACTTTGTGTGGATTGAAAATTTTCAAAGTCTATCTTCCTAATCTGAAGTCGAATTTCAACATTTCTTATATATTTGAGTAAGTTTGCATTTAAATTTGTCTGATATCGTTGATTAACATCCATTGACGCCCATTGAGGTCGATTGTCACTTTGTGTGGATTGAAAATTTTCAAAGTCTATCTTCCTAATTTGAAGTCGAATTTCGACATTTCTTATATATTTGAGTAAGTTCGCATTTTACTTTGTCATATATCGTCGATTCACATCCACTGAAGCCCATTGAGGTCGATTGTCACTTCGAGTTGATTGAAAATTTTCAAAGTCTATCTTCCTAATTTGAAGTCGAATTTCGACATTTCTTATATATTTGAGTGAGTTTACATCTAACTTTGTCAGATATCGTCGATTTACATCCATTGAAGCCCTTTGAGGTCGATTGTCAGTTTGTGTTGATTGAAAATTTTTAAAGTCTATCTTCCTAATTTGAAGTCGAATTTCAACATTTCTTATATATTTAAGTGAGTTTGCATCTATCTTTGTTAGATATCGTTGATTAACATTCATTGAAGCCCATTGAGGTCGATTGACACTTTGTGTTGATTGAAAATTTTCAAAGTCTATCTTCCTAATTTGAAGTCGAATTTCGACATTTCTCATATATTTGAGTAGGTGTGCATTTAAATTTGTCAGATATCGTTGATTAACATCCATTGACGCCCATTGAGGTCGATTGTCACTTTGTGTGGATTGAAAATTTTCAAAGTCTATCTTCCTAATTTGAAGTCGAATTTCGACATTTCTTATATATTTGAGTAAGTTCGCATTTTACTTTGTCATATATCGTCGATTCACATCCACTGAAGCCCATTGAGGTCGATTGTCACTTCGAGTTGATTGAAAATTTTCAAAGTCTATCTTCCCAATTTGAAATCGAATTTCGACATTTCTCATATATTTGAGTAAGTTTTCATCTAACTTTGTCAGATATTGTTGATTAACATCCATTGAAGCCCATTGAGGTCGATTATCAATTTTTGTTGATTGAAAATTTTCAAAGTCTATCTTCCTAATTTGAAGTCGAATTTCGACATTTCTTATATATTTGAGTAAGTTTGCATTCAAATTTGTCAGGTATCGTTGATTAACATCCATTGAAGCCCATTGAGATCGATTGTCACTCTGTGTGGAATGAAAATTTTTAAAGTCTATCTTCCTAATTTGAAGTCGAATTTCAACATTTCTTATATATTTAAGTGAGTTTGCATCTATCTTTGTTAGATATCGTTGATTAACATTCATTGAAGCCCATTGAGGTCGATTGACACTTTGTGTTGATTGAAAATTTTCAAAGTCTATCTTCCTAATTTGAAGTCGAATTTCGACATTTCTTATATATTTGAGTAGGTGTGCATTTAAATTTGTCAGATATCATTGATTAACTTCCATTGAAGCCCATTGAGGTCGATTATCACTTTGTGTTGATCGAAAATTTTCAAAGTCTATCTTCCTAATTTGAAGTCGAATTTCAACATTTCTTATATATTTGAGTAAGTTTGCATTTAAATTTGTCTGATATCGTTGATTAACATCCATTGACGCCCATTGAGGTCGATTGTCACTTTGTGTGGATTGAAAATTTTCAAAGTCTATCTTCCTAATTTGAAGTCGAATTTCGACATTTCTTATATATTTGAGTAAGTTCGCATTTTACTTTGTCATATATCGTCGATTCACATCCACTGAAGCCCATTGAGGTCGATTGTCTCTTCGAGTTGATTGAACATTTTCAAAGTCTATCTTCCTAATTTGAAGTCGAATTTCAACATTTCTTATATATTTGAGTAAGTTTGCATTTAAATTTGTCTGATATCGTTGATTAACATCCATTGACGCCCATTGAGGTCGATTGTCACTTTGTGTGGATTGAAAATTTTCAAAGTCTATCTTCCTAATTTGAAGTCGAATTTCGACATTTCTTATATATTTGAGTAAGTTCGCATTTTACTTTGTCATATATCGTCGATTCACATCCACTGAAGCCCATTGAGGTCGATTGTCTCTTCGAGTTGATTGAACATTTTCAAAGTCTATCTTCCTAATTTGAAGTCGAATTTCAACATTTCTTATATATTTGAGTAAGTTTGCATTTAAAATTGTCTGATATCGTTGATTAACATCCATTGAAGCCCTTTGAGGTCGATTGTCACTTTGTGTTGATTGAAAATTTTTAAAGTCTATCTTCCTAATTTGAAATCGAATTTCGACCTTTCTCATATATTTGAGTAAGTTTTCATCTGACTTTGTCAGATATTGTTGATTAACATCCATTGAAGCCCATTGAGGTCGATTATCAATTTGTATTGATTGAAAATTTTTAAAGTCTATCTTCCTAATTTGAAGTCGAATTCCAACATTTCCTATATATTTGAGTAAGTTTGCAATTAAATTTGTCAGATATTGTTGATTAACATCCATTGAAGCCCATTGAGGTCGATTATCAATTTGTGTTGATTGAAAATTTTCAAAGTCTATCTTCCTAATTTGAAGTCGAATTTCGACATTTCTTATATATTTGAGTGAGTTCGCATATAACTTTGTCAGATATCGTCGATTAACATCCATTGAAGCCCTTTGAGGTCGATTGTCACTTTGTGTTGATTGAAAATTTTTAAAGTCTATCTTCCTAATTTGAAATCGAATTTCGACATTTCTCATATATTTGAGTAAGTTTTCATCTGACTTTGTCAGATATTGTTGATTAACATCCATTGAAGCCCATTGATGTCGATTATCAATTTGTGTTTATTGAGAATTTTCAAAGTCTATCTTCCTAATTTGAAGTCGAATTTCGACATTTCTTATATATTTGAGTAGGTGTGCATTTAAATTTGTCAGACATCGTTGATTAACATCCATTGAAGCCCATTGAGGTCGATTATCACTTTGTGTTTATCGAAAATTTTCAAAGTCTATCTTCCTAATTTGAAGTCGAATTTCGACATTTCTTATATATTCGAGTGAGTTCGCATATAACTTTGTCAGATATCGTCGATTAACATCCATTGAAGCCCTTTGAGGTCGATTGTCACTTTGTGTTGATTGAAAATTTTTAAAGTCTATCTTCCTAATTTGAAGTCGAATTCCAACATTTCCTATATATTTGAGTAAGTTTGCAATTAAATTTGTCAGATATCGTTGATTAAAATCCATTGAAGCTCATTGAGGTCGATTATCACTTTGTGTTTATTGAGAATTTTCAAAGTCTATCTTCCTAATTTGAAGTCGAATTTCGACATTTCTTATATATTTGAGTGAGTTTACATCTAACTTTGTCAGATATCGTCGATTTACATCCATTGAAGCCCTTTGAGGTCGATTGTCACTTTGTGTTGATTGAAAATTTTTAAAGTCTATCTTCCTAATTTGAAATCGAATTTCGACATTTCTCATATATTTGAGTAAGTTTTCATCTAACTTTGTCAGATATTGTTGATTAACATCCATTGAAGCCCATTGAGGTCGATTATCAATTTTTGTTGATTGAAAATTTTCAAAGTCTATCTTCCTAATTTGAAGTCGAATTTCGACATTTCTTATATATTTGAGTAAGTTTGCAATCAAATTTGTCAGGTATCGTTGATTAACATCCATTGAAGCCCATTGAGGTCGATTGTCACTTTGTGTGGAATGAAAATTTTCAAAGTCTATCTTCCTAATTTGAAGTCGAATTTCAACATTTCTTATATATTTGAGTAGGTGTGCATTTAAATTTGTCAGATATCGTTGATTAACATCCATTGAAGCCCATTGAGGTCGATTATCACTTTGTGTTGATCGAAAATTTTCAAAGTCTATCTTCCCAATTTGAAGTCGAATTTCAACATTACTTATATATTTGAGTAAGTTTGCATTTAAATTTGTCTGATATCGTTGATTAACATCCATTGACGCCCATTGAGGTCGATTATCACTTTGTGTGGATTGAAAATTTTCAAAGTCTATCTTCCTAATTTGAAGTCGAATTTCAACATTTCTTATATATTTGAGTAAGTTTGCATTTAAATTTGTCTGATATCGTTGATTAACATCCATTGACGCCCATTGAGGTCGATTGTCACTTTGTGTGGATTGAAAATTTTCAAAGTCTATCTTCCTAATTTGAAGTCGAATTTCGACATTTCTTATATATTTGAGTAAGTTCGCATTTTACTTTGTCATATATCGTCGATTCACATCCACTGAAGCCCATTGAGGTCGATTGTCACTTCGAGTTGATTGAAAATTTTCAAAGTCTATCTTCCTAATTTGAAGTCGAATTTCAACATTTCTTATATATTTGAGTAAGTTTGCATTTAAATTTGTCTGATATCGTTGATTAACATCCATTGAAGCCCTTTGAGGTCGATTGTCACTTTGTGTTGATTGAAAATTTTTATAGTCTATCTTCCTAATTTGAAATCGAATTTCGACATTTCTCATATATTTGAGTAAGTTTTCATCTGACTTTGTCAGATATTGTTGATTAACATCCATTGAAGCCCATTGAGGTCGATTATCAATTTGTGTTGATTGAAAATTTTCAAAGTCTATCTTCCTAATTTGAAGTCGAATTTCGACATTTCTTATATATTTGAGTGAGTTCGCATATAACTTTGTCAGATATCGTCGATTAACATCCATTGAAGCCCTTTGAGGTCGATTGTCACTTTGTGTTGATTGAAAATTTTTAAAGTCTATCTTCCTAATTTGAAGTCGAATTTCGACATTTCTCATATATTTGAGTAAGTTTTCATCTAACTTTGTCAGATATCATTGATTAACATCCATTGAAGCCCATTGAGGTCGATTATCACTTTTTGTTGATCGAAAATTTTCAAAGTCTATCTTCCTAATTTGAAGTCGAATTCCAACATTTCTTATATATTTGAGTGAGTTCGCATCTAACTTTGTCAGATATCGTTGATTAACATCCATTGAAGTCCATTGAGGTCGATTATCACTTTGTATTGATTGAGAATTTTCAAAGTCTATCTTCCAAATTTGAAGTCGAATTCCAACATTTCCTATATATTTGAGTAAGTTTGCAATTAAATTTGTCAGATATCGTTGATTAAAATCCATTGAAGCTCTTGAGGTCGATTATCACTTTGTGTTGATTGAGATTTTCAAAGTCTATCTTCCTAATTTGAAGTCGAATTCCAACATTTCTTATATATTTGAGTTAGTTCGCATCTAACTTTGTCAGATATCGTTAATTAACATCCATTGAAGCCCATTGACGTCGATTGTCAATTTGTGTTGATTGAGAATTTTCAAAGTCTATCTTCCTAATTTGAAGTCGAATTTCAACATTTCTTATATATTTGAGTGAATTTGCATCTAACTTTGTCGGATATCGTCGATTATCATCCATTGAAGCCCATTGAGGTCGATTATCACTTTGTGTGGATTGAAAATTTTCAGAGTCTATCTTCCTAATTTGAAGTCGAATTTCAACATTTCTTATATATTTCAGTAAGTTTGCATTCAAATTTGTCAGATATCGTTGATTAACATCCATTGAAGCCCATTGAGGTCGATTGTCACTCTGTGTGGAATGAAAATTTTCAAAGTCTATCTTCCTAGTTTGAAGTCGAATTCCAACATTTCTTATATATTTGAGTAATTTTGCATTTTACTTTGTCATATATCGTCGATTCACATCCACTGAAGCCCATTGGGGTCGATTGTCACTTCGAGTTGATTGAAAATTTTCAAAGCCTATCTTCCTAATTTGAAGTCGAATTTCGACATTTCTTATATATTTGAGTAAGTTTGCATTCAAATTTGGCTGGTATCGTTGATTAACATCCATTGAAGCCCATTGAGGTCGATTGTCACTCTGTGTGGAATGAAAATTTTCAAAGTCTATCTTCGTAATTTGAAGTCGAATTTCAACATTCCTTATATATTTAAGTGAGTTTGCATCTATCTTTGTCAGATATCGTTGATTAACATCCATTGAAGCCCATTGAGGTCGATTGTCACTTTGTGTTGATTGAAAATTTTCAAAGTCTATCTTCCTAATTTGAAGTCGAATTTCGACATTTCTTATATATTTGAGTAGGTTTGCATTTAAATTTGTCAGATATCGTTGATTAACATCCATTGAAGCCCATTGAGGTCGATTATCACTTTGTGTTGATCGAAAATTTTCAAAGTCTATCTTCCTAATTTGAAGTCGAATTTCAACATTTCTTATATATTTGAGTGAGTTTGCATTTAAATTTGTCTGATTTCGTTGATTAACATCCATTGAAGCCCATTGAGGTCGATTATCACTATGTGTGGATTGAAAATTTTCAGAGTCTATCTTCCTAATTTGAAGTCGAATTTCGACATTTCTTATATATTTGAGTGAGTTCGCATATAACTTTGTCAGATATCGTCGATTAACATCCATTGAAGCCCATTGAGGTCGATTGTCACTTTGTGTTGATCGAAAATTTTCAAAGTCTATCTTCCTAATTTGAAGTCGAATTTCAACATTTCTTATATATTTGAGTAAGTTTGCATTTAAATTTGTCTGATTTCGTTGATTAACATCCATTGAAGCCCATTGAGGTCGATTATCACTATGTGTGGATTGAAAATTTTCAGAGTCTATCTTCCTAATTTGAAGTCGGATTTCGACATTTCTTATATATTTGAGTTAGTTCGCATCTAACATTATCAGATATCGTTGATTTACATCCATTGAAGCGCTTTGAGGTCGATTGTCACTTTGTTTTGATTGAAAATTTTTAAAGTCTATCTTCCTAATTGGAAATCGAATTTCGACATTTCTCATATATTTGAGTGAGTTTTCATCTAACTTTGTCAGATATTGTTGATTAACATCCATTGAAGCCCATTGAGGTCGATTATCAATTTGTGTTGATTGAAAATTTTTAAAGTCTATATTCCCAATTTGAAGTCGAATTTCGACATTTCTTATATATTTGAGTAAGTTCGCATTTTACTTTGTCATATATCGTCGATTCACATCCACTGAAGCCCATTGAGGTCGATTGTCACTTCGAGTTGATTGAAAATTTTCAAAGTCTATCTTCCTAATTTGAAGTCGAATTTCAACATTTCTTATATATTTGAGTAAGTTTGCATTTAAATTTGTCTGATATCGTTGATTAACATCCATTGAAGCCCTTTGAGGTCGATTGTCACTTTGTGTTGATTGAAAATTTTTATAGTCTATCTTCCTAATTTGAAATCGAATTTCGACATTTCTCATATATTTGAGTAAGTTTTCATCTGACTTTGTCAGATATTGTTGATTAACATCCATTGAAGCCCATTGAGGTCGATTATCAATTTGTGTTGATTGAAAATTTTCAAAGTCTATCTTCCTAATTTGAAGTCGAATTTCGACATTTCTTATATATTTGAGTGAGTTCGCATATAACTTTGTCAGATATCGTCGATTAACATCCATTGAAGCCCTTTGAGGTCGATTGTCACTTTGTGTTGATTGAAAATTTTTAAAGTCTATCTTCCTAATTTGAAGTCGAATTTCGACATTTCTCATATATTTGAGTAAGTTTTCATCTAACTTTGTCAGATATCATTGATTAACATCCATTGAAGCCCATTGAGGTCGATTATCACTTTTTGTTGATCGAAAATTTTCAAAGTCTATCTTCCTAATTTGAAGTCGAATTCCAACATTTCTTATATATTTGAGTGAGTTCGCATCTAACTTTGTCAGATATCGTTGATTAACATCCATTGAAGTCCATTGAGGTCGATTATCACTTTGTATTGATTGAGAATTTTCAAAGTCTATCTTCCAAATTTGAAGTCGAATTCCAACATTTCCTATATATTTGAGTAAGTTTGCAATTAAATTTGTCAGATATCGTTGATTAAAATCCATTGAAGCTCTTGAGGTCGATTATCACTTTGTGTTGATTGAGATTTTCAAAGTCTATCTTCCTAATTTGAAGTCGAATTCCAACATTTCTTATATATTTGAGTTAGTTCGCATCTAACTTTGTCCGATATCGTTAATTAACATCCATTGAAGCCCATTGACGTCGATTGTCAATTTGTGTTGATTGAGAATTTTCAAAGTCTATCTTCCTAATTTGAAGTCGAATTTCAACATTTCTTATATATTTGAGTGAATTTGCATCTAACTTTGTCGGATATCGTCGATTATCATCCATTGAAGCCCATTGAGGTCGATTATCACTTTGTGTGGATTGAAAATTTTCAGAGTCTATCTTCCTAATTTGAAGTCGAATTTCAACATTTCTTATATATTTCAGTAAGTTTGCATTCAAATTTGTCAGATATCGTTGATTAACATCCATTGAAGCCCATTGAGGTCGATTGTCACTCTGTGTGGAATGAAAATTTTCAAAGTCTATCTTCCTAGTTTGAAGTCGAATTCCAACATTTCTTATATATTTGAGTAATTTTGCATTTTACTTTGTCATATATCGTCGATTCACATCCACTGAAGCCCATTGGGGTCGATTGTCACTTCGAGTTGATTGAAAATTTTCAAAGCCTATCTTCCTAATTTGAAGTCGAATTTCGACATTTCTTATATATTTGAGTAAGTTTGCATTCAAATTTGGCTGGTATCGTTGATTAACATCCATTGAAGCCCATTGAGGTCGATTGTCACTCTGTGTGGAATGAAAATTTTCAAAGTCTATCTTCGTAATTTGAAGTCGAATTTCAACATTCCTTATATATTTAAGTGAGTTTGCATCTATCTTTGTCAGATATCGTTGATTAACATCCATTGAAGCCCATTGAGGTCGATTGTCACTTTGTGTTGATTGAAAATTTTCAAAGTCTATCTTCCTAATTTGAAGTCGAATTTCGACATTTCTTATATATTTGAGTAGGTTTGCATTTAAATTTGTCAGATATCGTTGATTAACATCCATTGAAGCCCATTGAGGTCGATTATCACTTTGTGTTGATCGAAAATTTTCAAAGTCTATCTTCCTAATTTGAAGTCGAATTTCAACATTTCTTATATATTTGAGTGAGTTTGCATTTAAATTTGTCTGATTTCGTTGATTAACATCCATTGAAGCCCATTGAGGTCGATTATCACTATGTGTGGATTGAAAATTTTCAGAGTCTATCTTCCTAATTTGAAGTCGAATTTCGACATTTCTTATATATTTGAGTGAGTTCGCATATAACTTTGTCAGATATCGTCGATTAACATCCATTGAAGCCCATTGAGGTCGATTGTCACTTTGTGTTGATCGAAAATTTTCAAAGTCTATCTTCCTAATTTGAAGTCGAATTTCAACATTTCTTATATATTTGAGTAAGTTTGCATTTAAATTTGTCTGATTTCGTTGATTAACATCCATTGAAGCCCATTGAGGTCGATTATCACTATGTGTGGATTGAAAATTTTCAGAGTCTATCTTCCTAATTTGAAGTCGGATTTCGACATTTCTTATATATTTGAGTTAGTTCGCATCTAACATTATCAGATATCGTTGATTTACATCCATTGAAGCGCTTTGAGGTCGATTGTCACTTTGTTTTGATTGAAAATTTTTAAAGTCTATCTTCCTAATTGGAAATCGAATTTCGACATTTCTCATATATTTGAGTGAGTTTTCATCTAACTTTGTCAGATATTGTTGATTAACATCCATTGAAGCCCATTGAGGTCGATTATCAATTTGTGTTGATTGAAAATTTTTAAAGTCTATATTCCCAATTTGAAGTCGAATTTCGACATTTCTTATATATTTCAGTAAGTTTGCATTCAAATTTGTCAGGTATCGTTGATTAACATCCATTGAAGCCCATTGAGGTCGATTGTCACTCTGTGTGGAATATAAATTTTTAAAGTCTATCTTCCTAATTTGAAGTCGAATTTCAACATTTCTTATATATTTAAGTGAGTTTGCATCTATCTTTGTCAGATATCGTTGATTAACATCCATTGAAGCCCATTGAGGTCGATTGTCACTTTGTGTTGATTGAAAATTTTCAAAGTCTATCTTCCTAATTTGAAGTCGAATTTCGACATTTCTTATATATTTGAGTAGGTTTGCATTTAAATTTGTAAGATATCGTTGATTAACATCCATTGAAGCGCTTTGAGGTCGATTGTCACTTTGTTTTGATTGAAAATTTTTAAAGTCTATCTTCCTAATTGGAAATCGAATTTCGACATTTCTCATATATTTGAGTAAGTTTTCATCTAACTTTGTCAGATATTGTTGATTAACATCCATTGAAGCCCATTGAGGTCGATTATCAATTTGTGTTGATTGAAAATTTTTAAAGTCTATATTCCCAATTTGAAGTCGAATTTCGACATTTCTTATATATTTCAGTAAGTTTGCATTCAAATTTGTCAGGTATCGTTGATTAACATCCATTGAAGCCCATTGAGGTCGATTGTCACTCTGTGTGGAATATAAATTTTTAAAGTCTATCTTCCTAATTTGAAGTCGAATTTCAACATTTCTTATATATTTAAGTGAGTTTGCATCTATCTTTGTCAGATAA